>NW_025955399.1:0-31280 GCF_022376445.1 Fomitopsis serialis | reverse complement strand
GTTCCATGTACGTGATTTCAATGTTTCAGCTTTCCAGGGATAGATCGCGTTTTGTGCTCATGACCTTGCTTTGTATAGAACAAGGCACTGATACAACAACACATGTCGAACCACCGTTCGACCTGGCAGCCGGAGCAATCTTCTTCTTCGCAGCAGTCCGGTGGTCTTGTAGAGACCTTCATCAGGGTCCGGCGCCCGTTGCTCGATAAGGACTATGCATGCGGGGCCTTCTCCCTGGTTGATGTGCAAGAGCCTCGTACGCTCCATTTTACGCAACCCCTAGTGCGTGCGCTTGAGTGGGGTGTTCCAGAATATTTGAGAGAACGGACTGTGCTGACGCTCGTGCGCAAGTGGCCGGTTTTCGACGAAGAGTTCCAAGGCCAATGCGGTGTTTGGCAGTGATGTCGAAAACGACGCTGTGTATGAAGGCATAGATGTATCGCGAGCCGTCCGACAGTGTTTGCAGTTCAACACGCGCGAGCTGTCCATTCTCGCTTACGGGCAGACGGGCACTGGCAAGACGTTCAGCACGACCGCTTTGGAAGGTGGATCTTCAACATTTTCCTCGGCTTCGTCTCATCTCTATCTCGGCCACAGATAGAGTCGTCCAGCAAGTCTGGACGGAGGTAGATCAGAGTGGACAATACGCTGTCTACATCGAGGCGTTCGAGATCAGAGGCAATTCCGCCTTCGATTTATTGTCTGACCCACCGCTCGCTCCTGTAAAGATCATTGTCACCGGCGCGAGCGAAGTGCAGTATGGTGGCCTGAGCAGACACGAGGCTCCTTCGCTAGCCGTCCTGCTGGACCTCATCGGCCGAGCGAAGCAGCTACGCCTGACCAGAAGCACTTTCAAGAACAGTACTAGCAGCAGGTGAGTGCCAGTACAGTGAGCATGCAGGCCGCATATAAACATTAAGCAGGTCGCACTCCATAATCCGTCTGCACATCTGTTCTAAGGACAACAACTCGAGGAGGTCGCATTCCAATGTTGTGGACCTTGCAGGTTCGTACTCACCTCGCAACACTTCTTCACCATCCTAACGATACGAAAGGATCCGAGCGATCGAGCCTCCTCGTCCAAAACGACATGGCCACAATGAAGGAGTCCATCGAGAGTAAGTGACGATAGATTAGTATTTAGTAACTGACACTGGAACTCACTGTCCACAGCGAACAAGTCCCTGTCGGTCCTCAAAGACTGCGTCCGCGCCGTGTTGTCCGCAGACTCGCACAACCCGTGGCGAGGAAGCAGGCCAACAAGCTGTTGATCCTGGCCTGCGTCAGTCCCAGTCTGCTGGACGTCGAAGATACTGTGGGTGCGCTGCGATACGTCGCTGTATTCCAAGTAGGTCTGCTTGAGATGTATGCGGGGAACCTAGTTGACGGATCTGATGTAGCTCGGAGACCTGGTACAATACAGCGAATTGAAGGGCGTTACTAGGACCGTCCTCGATGAACCCATCACAGAATGGGATCACGACCAAACGATTGTGAGTGTCAGAATTCCCGTCGGCGTCCGGTCCTTACGTTGAAACGTGGCGTGCCCAGTACTACATCAAGCGCAACTGGTGCAAGCTGACACCCGTCCTCCACCGTCTCCTCTCGACCCCATCGTCGAACATGGCTGATCTGCTCCCCTTGTCAGTCGCAGAGCTATCGCACCTCTGTGCCACTTCAACTCCCGAGGAAGCGAGCGGCATTCAGCCTGCACCCGACGCTCGCGCCGTGGCACAGGCGAAGAGCTGGGTCGCCACCTACAAGGTGAAGATGGACGCGCTGGTGCAGAGGGCGCAGACGCTACAGCAAGGAACGGGAGGAGCGGGGACGTCGGCGGGCTTTGCTAGGGTTGCGTTAGATGCACTGAGCGGGAGGGATTTCATGGCTGGCGAGACTGGGTCCATGACGAGGGTGGATGCCAAGGGACGTGTGTTGCATAACTCGAAGTTGAGATAGGCTTGGATCGCGATGATTAATAGGCGGACGGACTGAGAGGGCCGTTGAATGTCGTCAACATACACTAGAAATCCCGACAAGGAGCAAATACAATTACTGAACAGACGGGCGTGTGGTCAAGGTACATGCGCATTCGCGAGTCTCAAAGGTGTGTCTATGTCCAGCAGCTGCGATACAAAGCATCAGTGTAAAAAATGTTGTACAATCTCGACTGGAATCCCAGAAGCCCATTAGATAGTTATACACTGGACATGATGGTATCAGCCACGCGCCCTACGACGGGAAAACCAGACTTACGTGTCGTCTACACAACGTTGGCCAGTCTGTCAGTTGTGGAACACCTCTATAGTAAGAAATACATACCATCATACTCGAAGCGAGTCTATCACGAGATCATGAGTTCTGGAACATGGTTGTGAAGGGATCGCACGAACCTTCTTCGGATTATCGGGGGCGTGTCGGACGTATCGATCGTTTCCAGGAGGTCTAAGGACATGATGAGATCTGACGCTGCCGGACGTCGGTACAGGCAAATACTCACAGCTCCTTCTTCTGCACACCGTCCAGTGTAGAATTCAGCTGCTGTCTATACACTGGGAATCGTGGCACTAACCTTGCAGGATGCCAGCATGCTCTGCAGGGTCACGCAGACGGCAACAACGCTCAGCACAGGTGACCACTCGTTACCCAGAATGGAGGCACATATCTAATGACGCAGGGATAACGTCAAACACAAAGATCGTCAACATATTGAGAGGAACTTACGTGTCCATTGGTGTATACATGCTATGAGCGCAGCGGCGTATATAAGCACGAGGCGCATCTACCGGACTTCAGGACGTTGGCGACTTACTGGGTGCATCGGGGATTTCCACTTGTCATCTACCACAAATTGGACTGCTGGCGACGAAATCGGATATTGGTTGTCGAACCGGAACCTGAGGCAGAATACCTCGCCCTGCGATGTACATCATGAGTGCGATGTTTCCGGGTGGCGAGGAGAAGAGACTCACCGCAAAGACAGTATCACCGAGAACCTCCAGAGACAGGAACCATTCCTCAAAGTTATCGGCACTCAACAGGTTAATACCTGTTTCCCTGTTTGTCAGTCTATACCGAAAGGCAGGTCGCGCGAGGACGCACCTACTGGCGTTCCTTGATTCTTGAGATCTGCGAGCTCCTTCTGTAAGCGACGCGTGGAAACAGCCATTCGTCAAACTATGAAAGTAGGCTAGCTTCTTCAATATTTCCTTAGCTGCGATATGAATGTGGCACTTACTATACGGAAGACGACGAAATGGAGGTGTGAAGCTCGAGGGCGCTGCGAAGCGCCGTGATAGTCGGACCGTCGCGGTCTCGCCACAACGCACACAAGACCAAACAACCCGCAGGTATATGAAGCCGCGCGCCCACTCCCTGTTCTCTTCAACAATGTCATTTCCCGTCTCCGCCTTAGAGTCACTTGCTTCTCGCTTGTCTTAGGACCCAGGAGATATGCAGGCGCTCGCGGGACGCAGAACGACTCTCGGGGTGCTCATTGTTGGCTGGTGTAACCCTCCACCACCTTGCGACATAAGCCGCGAGGAACAGTTTTTCCGATGCTTTTTGCTACGTCTGGTATACTACTGGTGTCTACCCGTACTACACCTCAATGCGAATCTTAACTGTGGAGCATCACCCATTGCACCTATTACGAATGTATCCTTGCGCACGGAAGGAGCGCAGTCTTCCCACCCAATGGATCTATCACCCGCTGATGGGTTTGTGTTATCCCATGCCCATGGAGAAAGTCGCTTGACCACTGGTATGGGCACAACCCCGCAGGCGCATCCTCCACTGAGGGCGGTCTTGTCATCGACCTCAGCCGCTACTTCAAACACGCCCGCGTCGACCCTGAGCGAAAAATTGGCTATGTTGGCGGCGGACCGATCTGGGAGAACGTCGACAAGGCCACAATTGAGCATGGCCGCGGTATGGTCAACCACGTATGTCTCACTACTTTCCGCACAGTGTGACTAGGCGTTCACTGATGCCTGACATAGATTGGCGCAGCTGGGCAGAGGCTATCCCTGTGTTACGGACTCACCCTCGGCAACGTCCTCGAAGTAAGTCCCATTCAGCTTGGCACTGCATGTATCCTCATGTGCATGTGTCCCTAGGCCACCGTTGTTCTCGCTGATGGATTGGTCGTAAAGGCGAGCAAGTCAAAGAACAACGATCTATTATGGGCATTCGCGGTGGCGGGTCCAACTTCATAGTCGTCTCTGAGTCCGTTTTCCAGCTCCACGACCAGCCCCAAACCGTCTTCGCCAGCGTCACAATCTCTGACCGTAGTTAGCTCAAGGCGCTGACTGAGGTCACTTCCAGTGTGGGGTGGTGGGACGACCCGGGCAACAAGTCCCCGCAGATCCAGACAGCGGTTGTCGGGCCCAACGGCAAGCCTGTCATGCTCGTCATCTTCTTCTATAACGGCCCGAGGTGGAGGGCCGAGCATTCTACAGGAAGCTCTTTGACATCGGTCCCATCGATGATCAAGTGAGGGAAATCCCATATGAGGTCGCCAACGCGCTGCAGGTGCCGTTCTTGCAGTCCCTTGTTGCCCGTATGGCCATTCATCTGACGTGCCTCACAGAACCCGGTCGCATATCACGGTCATGGTGTCTATTAGCAAAGTGTTGCGCATTGCAAGCCCGAATACGTGCTCAAGGCGTTAGACCGTGTCGCCGAGCTCATCGCCAGGCCTGGCCCGAACCCGATGGTCCCGTTTGAGTGCTTCCCGCTCCACCAGATCACTGCCAAACACAGCGAGGAAACCCCGTTCCGCCACGTCGCCGCCCCGTTCATGCTCGTCAACGCGCTTTGGGTCGAGGATACGCCGGAAAACTTGAAGCGCGGTCGCGAGATGGTGTACGAGCTCATTGGCCTTATCAAGAGATCAAACCCGCAGCTCTCCGTGGAGCAGCAGGCCGGGTACGCAAATCAGACGATGAAACGGTGTCAAAGGACGCCGCGGACAAGGCGAGGCTCGTGTTTGGCAAGCACTATGCGCACCTGCAGGAGGTCAAAAGAAGTACGACCCCGACCAGGTTTACCACCAGTGGGTCCCCATCATACCCGCTCCGTAGATACAATCATCAAGATGTTATGTCGTATTTTCGACTGCTAATCTAGGCTCACGCATCAGTCACGAGCCTGAGTCTTACAGACTCGTCGTCAAGCCCGTCGATCTGGTGAGCAGAAAGCACAGGTCTATAAACACGCCGTCAACCGTAGAGCTTGAAGCTTGGTCCGTCATTCTGGCTGTTGAGATCACTCCGTCGCGCAGTACTAGTACCTCACAGGACCTGACGTGTAGTTTGCGACAGAAGACAGAAACACCACGACGGAATGCTAGTATGCTCAACCTGAAAGTGACACCAATAGATGATTTCTTGTCCCGGTAGCAGCTCGCATGGGGGGCACTGAAGGTTTTCAGCAGCTCACACAGATTGCCGGCTTAGGCCGCTAGGCGCAGTTCTTTCACCGTGACGTTCCAAATCCCTCGATGGAGGTACGCTGAAGTCTGGTGGGTGGGCCGTGTCGGAGGCCAGCAGGGCGTGTCCCGGGTGTCCGTTCATTTGGAGACCGAGTTCGCGTCCTTGTTTAGAGAACTACGTGCAAGATGCCTGATAAGCGGTCAGAAGAGGACATCTTGGTTATTGGCCATGTCGACGGTGGACGAAGTCTGTACCGCGTGTTGGAACCGGTCAAGAATGCAATTTGTGATTGAATCGGACAAGCAGTACGAGATTTCGACTGTATATGCTTGTTGCTGCAGTCACCGTGCAGTGGATGTCTTCGGATCTTCTATCCACCGTTCTGTGTGCACATGACTGGATCGTGGGCAATCGGCGCGTCCATCATGAGCATGCCTACCTCGTGTGGAGATGCAGCGCTCGTTCTTCATATCTATGGGTAGGAGTTCCACACCCACTCAGCTGCAGCGACCAACCATCGCTGACCAGTGTCCGGTACGACGTCGCTTCTAGGTAAGACTTCGCTAGCTTCGTCTCGCGCGAGTATATACCACGCTTACACTACCGATAGCAAGCATGGTATATACCCTACGAGACTTCGAGCAGGAGATGAGCCGCAGGTCGACCGTTGGGCTGGTAGATGTCCTCCGAACGAAGTTAATATCAGGGAAGTCGACCATTTGGTATGTCGGCCGTTGCACCTGCGTCGATTCTACTGAAGCCTGTCATTCAGCCCACAACTGGTGAGAATTTCGCGTAAATCTGACTGTAAAGCATCTGTTGAGTTTAGAGCATGGATAGGACGCTATGGTGCGAAAGGAGCTTCTGTCGACTATCATGTTGTTGGTAGAGGGCCCGAACGCACGGGTCCTCGTTAACCACAAGCTTCCCACAGAGATCCTCACATTGATCTTCCATTATGTCCGTCTTCAGCCTCGCAAACGGGATACACCTGGGACGAGCATCTGGGACCCTGTAGTCGTGCGGATAGACTGGCTCGTTCGAGCGTCGCACGTCTGTCGCCATTGGCGCGCTATCATCGTCGATACACCTGCGCTCTGGGATAGGATCGATGATTCGCGAAGACGTCTAGATCAAGTACGCGTCCCGGCCGAGAGGGCTGGCATAATGCCGCTCACGCTCACGATTACACGCGAACCCACCCGCCCTATGAACGCGCTCCTCCAAAGCAACAAGCCAATAAAGGAGATACGGTACGACGGGATCACCATCGAGCTTTCTAAAAAATACTTGCAGCAGCCCGCGTATTTTCTTGAGAGCCTCAGTCTCACCGGGACACTAGGCATGACGACGACCGAGCCAAGCCAAGTTTACTCCGTAGTATTTCGAGGGCACACTCCAAGCTTGCGTCGCCTCTCTCTCGACTCCCTTAATTGGATTCCCACACTCCAAACGTCGACACTCACGCACCTCTACCTCGCAGATTGCTGCGGGAAGAACTCTATACAGATGATACTGCCTTTGTTGGCTGCGAGCCCAAGCCTGACAGACCTGGTGTTGGTGGATAGCCTTGTTGATCACGATGTCCTCGAATCTCCGCAGTGCAATGCGCTAGTGCGCCTCCGCCATTTGCGAAGACTAGTGCTGAAGCACATGTCGAGCGCGGGTGTCAAACGCTTCATCTCACACATACGTCTGGACCCGGAGACGTGCGTGCGATTGATCAATGTTCTACCTCTCGACGGCGACCTCTTGGACCAGCTGTCTAGGCTGCCGTTGGTAGCCGGCGTAACCAAGCTCCTGATCAAGGGATCAGGAATACGGCGCACCGTAATTTGCGAAGGACAATCTACTGGTATATTCATCGACAACTTTACCTCGGTGGATGAGGAGTGGGGCACCGCCCTGCCACGGATGCTCGCAATGGACCAGCTCCGCGAGCTCCACGTAGTCCTACGGGATAGCCCCGCGCTATTCGCCAGCACCCCGACGGCGCTGTTCGACTTCCTACACAGGGCACCGGCTCTTGAACACCTCTACGTGGACACGCAAGGGCTTGCGAGCCTGCTCGACGCACTCGAGTGCTGCGGATCCAAACCGCCAAAGCTGGCGTGCCCGAACCTCGTGCTGCACGTCCAGATGCCCTGCCGCGGGCCTGGGTCGGACAGCACGTCTCTGATACAGTCTTTCGCGACTAGACAGACGAATCTGGGCATTCGCTATCTAGTCGCGGAATACTGCCCCGGATGTGGGGCTGGGGCGCGGCGTCGACCGTGGTTTTCGAGGGAGATTCAGGTCAATTTCGAGTCCGGTGACCTCGATTTCCAATCCTCGACTAGGGCGTGACTGGCGGATGTTGCGCGTGGACTGGCCGGCGTGTTGAAGCCGATATCACGCGGGTGGTCAATACACGGTATGGTTCCTTGCAATCCGTCGTCTTTTTTCACGGTCACTCAATTGTCGCTCGGTACGCATCTGACAGGAGACGACGAGCAGCACCGTCAATAGTGGTTGCTAATGGTCTATCTGTTTCTATCGTGTCAGTATGTCAAGAGGGTTATGATGGCACTGCTCACTGATCCCCGTTTCTCGCAATGGCATTCATAATACGCGCCATCGTGTCGTCTACTCGCGCTTTGTGTGGTCCTCTTGAGTCATTCTGTAGATACGTACAGTACTGTATTATACTGCTCCTTCGGCCTTTCATCAGTGGTCGCTGTTTCTTGTACCGCACCTCACTTGCACCTCACTGATACTTATTGTACCCGTTAACGACTCTACGCCATATAATTAGCTGTTCGTGGTGATCATGAGCTTGCGAAACACATGTGTCCATTTGACATGCAGTGCCCGAATACAATTTGATGCACCCAGTATCGACGAAAGCCTGTTTCAGAACAATCGAATGCCTGTCTGGGAGCGCACAACATCCGTATCGCCGTCCGTCCAATTCTTCAATTTCAGAGAAGTGATCATGTGTACATAATACAAGCATAAGTGGGCACCAATTCTTTCCCCGACCTATCAACCCGCGTTGCGGCTGTGGGGAAATTCTGTACGTTAAGAACGCACAACAAATTAGTAGAGCGGCCTAATATTGATCGTTGTATACGCACGAACTCCATGCGACGATACGAGCCACTGTGCAGGGTTGCAAGGATGTCAATCCGTGCTGCCTCGAGGACCCTCGGCCCCCTTCTCAGCGGTGTTCCGCTGTTCAGCTCGCATACTGTGATGGTGTACCCTTTGCATGTCCTGCTTCCAGCTGGCGTATTCTTGGAAGTTATGCACAGTGCTCCAAAGGACACTCAGCTTTCCTTTGCAATTTTATAAAGTCCACCGTACTACATACCTCAATATATCTCGTCCCTGTGAGAGTGGCATGTTCCGCTTGACGAGCTCGTCCAACCGATTGCACCGTTCTTGTAGAGCTGAACCTATCCCAGTAAGCTCATTGCCAGTCGTCCAAGTGATGTTATCGTCGTAAATGCCTATACAGATGCCACGCGACGCCACAGTACCGGAGAAGCGCTTCTCCTGCAATATACTGTCCAATCGCGCCAGGACATCCTCCTCCTCCATTGTCGTCAACATTCCGTCCAAGACATCGGTCATCTGGTCTGTCTGAAACGTCAACACAACGCACATGGCCTGGAAGTGTTTCGAGGTGATGTGAGACAGGATATGCGGGATCCAGGGCCATGCTACGAATGGGTGGTACAAGTAGATTTCCAAGCGCCTCAGATTGTTGTGATGTGAAAGGTTGTAATGTCGCTCTGTATACAGGAAACAATCAGTGAAGTGGCTTAAGAGAGAGAACTGAGAACACTTTCTGACTATGGCGCCGGCATCAATTGTACCATCACCAACAGAAGAACTGGGATACATATGAAGCTCAATCGTTTCTACCGATGTGGCACTGGCATCTAGCAAAGTCTGGCTTCTGCTGGCTGCCGAGGAAGGATCCAACTCCTCGTCGACCCCAATTTCGAGATTGGGCACTCGAGAAGCCCGGCTGATCCGCACAAAGAGGTCTTCGACTGCTGGTGCAACCCATCGCACGTCAAGATGCTCCAGATTTGCACAGTTCAGTGGGAGGGAGGCCGGGGACTCGACTTGTTTCTGCAAGCAGTCAACATCGTAGCACCATAGATTCCTAAGCCGCGGGAGTGCTGAAACAAGGTGCGACAACTGGGCGACGCTCGACAAGGTGACATTGGAGAGGTCTACACTGTCGATGAGGCTGAACACGCCTAGGAAGCCGATGTCCTCCATCCGGACCGAGCCGGTGGTCCACTCTGCGTTTTGTATACCGATCCTCGACAACTTCGGTGCCTTGCCCGCGAGCATAGCGGCAAACGTCCCCAGGTGCCGGATCGATTGACGCTTCCCGGGAGAACCACCCGATATGACGACCTGCTGGATGACCTCGCGGAGGCGAGGTTTTGCGTGGAGTGTCTTGGAGAGCGAGAGGACGTCCTTCCGGTCCCGTAGATAGACGCGTTGACGAAGATGGTACCACGTCAAGTAGTACCAGTCTTGGCATACGAGCGCGCAGGACGTGAGGGTGGTCAGATGTGGCTCGCCCTTCATTATGAAACGATAAACGAGGTTGACTCCCGTTGCTACGTGGTCGATGATCCGTTCACAGACCTCCACAGGAAGCCGCGGGATCGAAGGTCCGTGAACGCCCTCGGACGTTGCGGCTGTACTGTAGTCCCCATGTATAAACCATAACGTTACTCGCGGCGGGACAGTGACGCTTACATCGATTCGACTCTGTCCATTCCGTTGACGTGGGATGTGTGCCACGGCGACGTAATCGCGCTCAGGCTGTCGCACCAATGAAAGTCTCCTGCAGGTCTGGTTGCGTGGCGACAGCGGACTCGGACCCTCGATCATGGAAACAGGTTACTAAAAGCATTGTCTCAAGACCGCGGCTCTCCAACAACAAGCATAGTGCGATAACCCACTGCTCACTGACTACCAGACAAACCAAGATGCGCCGTCTTGGTCGTCGGCGGTACGCGCGCTACTAGAAATGAAACCGAGATGTCAGTAAAAATATTGGTTGGCAAAAGGGGAGACGTGCCTCGTGGGGACTTTCAATGGCTTTTGGTGCGCTTTGCAAAAATTCGAAGCTGGACGAGGGGGAGAGCCTAGGGACAGTGAAGGCAATCTCTGGCAATCTTGAGTGATGTGCATCGATGTCACGGTACATGCTATGTAGCGCTCGCTCGCCAACGCGTCCGAGTCGACGCTCCGTATCCGCTTCAAGTTCACAGTATCTTGACTTCTCGTTTGCTATACTAACTAGAACTGCGGGCACCGGCGGAGACGCAGAAGGAGCTTAAAGGTCATCTTGCGCCGGTACCATTCTTGGTTGGCGCATACTTCCCATGCTCTGCAACGGCTACTAGAACCGCTTGCAGCATCTCGTCAACAATATTGTACATCTTTTGTCTACATCTGTCCCTATATTCCGTAGTACAGACGTCTTTTACACTTCGCGCAATAGCAATGAATAAGTTACACCGCGGCGGTAGCACTCTCCGCCGCCTCGCTCAATTGGATCTTTTTGTCGCGGTCCTCCTTGATATCAGCCAGGATCTCTCGTGCCCCAGTCTCAATCAGCACTTTCGCCAACTGCTTCCCTATCTCCTCCGCCTCCTCCACCGACCTCACCTCCCGCTCAATGGTATGCTCGACATGTTTCGCGCCATCCAGCGAAGTGACACAGCCCGTGAGCACCAACACCCCTCCCCTCTCGCCCTCCTTCTCCCTCAGCTCCGTATGCACGCCGACGGGGACGCTGCACCCGCCCTCGAGCACCCGCAGACACGCGCGCTCCGCGCGACACGCCCACTCCGTCGGCCAGTGCGTGATGCCCGCGCAGAGGGCGCGGGACGCCTCGTCGTCCGTGCGGATCTCGATCGCGAGTGCGCCTTGGGAGACGGCGTGCAGGAGCGTTGGGGGCCCGAGGTTGGCGGTGATGCGCGGGCCCCAGCCGAGCCGGACCATGCCTGCACGGGCGAGGATGATGGCGTCGAAGGGCCCGTCCGGCGCGTCGAGCTTGGCCATGCGGGTGTTCCTTGGAGACATAAACATGCATCGAGAGAGCACAGCACGAAGTGTACGTACAGGTTGCCGCGCTGTAGATGGGCAGCGTACGGAGTGTAGTCATGGGTAGTCTCGCATAGGATAGACGACTCACGACATCCTTGAACACGAAACGGGGGAACCGCCGCTTCAGCTGGGCGACCCGCCGCACGCTGCTCGTGCCCACCACGCTCCCGTCGGGCAGGTCCTCCAGGCTCGTCCATGGCTTCCCCTTCTTCACGATCAGGCAGTCCACCGGGTCCTCCCTCCGCATCACCCCCGCGATCTCGCACCCGGGCGGGAGCTCCGTCGGGACGTCCTTGAAGCTGTGCACGAGCATGTCGACCTCGCCCGCGAGCAGCGCGACCTCGAGCTCCTTCGTCCAGAGGGCCTTCCCGCCGAGTAAGTACAGCGCCTGCGACTGGTTCTTGTCCCCGCCTGTGGACATGAACGCCGTCTCGAACTCGGTGTCCGGGTGCGTCGCGGAGAAGGCGTCGCGCGCGATGTTCGTCTGGATCTTGGCGAGCTCGGAGGCCCGCGAGGCGAGCGTGAACTTGCGCGGGGTGCCCGTCGAGGCGGAGGCGGGATTGGTCATGGTGGTCAGACGAAGAGTGTACTAGTACTGTGCAACGGCCGCTACATACATACTCATGATTATTGAGCGACTGCAATTTGCTCAATTGGGCGATCAACTCGGATTCAAGTCGAGATCGACGCTCCCGTCGGCCTGATCGCCGATCCAACTGCCCGGTGTCGTACACAAGTCTTACACACTAGCTCGGGTTCGCAGGGAGGCCGAACATTCAACGGAACAGCGATGCTCAAATCATCTAGCATCCAGTATACAATTAAATCGAGAATATGCTACAACTACATAGATGACCGTCGGACTAGTCTGGTCCGTTGGTTTAGACGGACATGTATTGTGACATTCTGAGTCCATGTCAATCGCTGCCTCATCCACCAATACGAGAGGGACTTACGGCGAGTCCTTCTTGGCTTCGTCGGGGTGCTCCCGAGAGATCCGCTGTTCCAGCTTCTGGAACTCGCTGAGGGCGATCTCTTCCTCTAGGTCCAGGACCTGACGAACAACATCAATGGCCGACGCAGTACAATGAGGCGCCAAACTTACCTGCTCAACACCCTTTACCTCCGGGATGTAGTGCATGAGCATCCGCTCGATGCCGCTTTTGAGCGTCACCGTGCTCGAGTCGCACCCCCTGCAGCTGCCCTTCAACTTCACCCGCACGTACCCATCGTCCGTAAACCCGCGGAACTCAATGTCACCGCCGTCCTCCATGATAGCCGGCCTGACCCTCGTCTCGAGCAGCTCTTTGATCATCGCCACCGTCTCCGAGTCCGTGTCGAGGATGCGCGTGTCCTGCGGACCCGCCGCCTCCCTGTCCTCCTCGGACCGGAACAGTGGCTGGCCCGAGGAGAAGAACTCCATGAGGATGGAGTAGATTTCGGGCTTGATGACGGACCATTGCGTTTCGGTGTCCTTTCCGACAGTGACGAAGTCCGGGCCGTAGAAAGCGCTCTTGACACCGTCGATGCCCATGAGGCGGATAGCGAGTGGCGACTTGAGCGCAGACTTGATATCGAGGAACTCGGCGGTGCCTTCGTCCATGACAGGTACACCAGGGATGAACTTCAGCGAATCCTCGTTAGGCGTTGTCTCGGTTTGGATGAACATTGAACGATCTGCGGGACGTGAGCTTCTCAGCACGCAGAGGCAGAAGAATGGCTCACATTGTAATGGACGCTCCATGCTGTGCGTCTGCCTCGCGGGGTGGGTTGCAGAGTATGTCGCCAACGTGAGGCCATGGTGCAGGTGAGTCGAGCACGTCGCTGATACCGCGAAGTGCCTCCACGCTGGGCGCGGCACTGCGTGTGCTTTCGCGCGATGTCTGAGAACAGACTTGGACGTTTGCGACAGTGGCCGTAGCGAGGAAGACATGGTGGTTGTGCTGCAAGAGATGAGTCGACGCTGAGTCGTAAGCAGGTAGCGACTGGGACTCGGAGCATGGCGTTTCACGTGACTCGTTAGCGAAGGACGCTGGCGCGTTGGGTCGTCGGTGACATCACTCGTTTGCTCGCTGTCTTACCCCGCAACATGCTGCCAATCAGCGCGGTTACAAAAGTCAGCCCGCCGGCCTCTCCTCCCTGCTCTCTTTCCCCTCTTCCTCTTTCCTTTACTGTCACAGGCGACGGAGATGGATGAAAAGCAGTCTCTGACGGTGGAGGAGTCTCTGCCCGTGTACGACCCGGACGTGGAGAAGTCGTTGGCTGGGAGTGGGCGGCGACGCGAGAAGTCCGCCAGGGGGCGCTGGTGGGGATGCGGTGACCTCGCGTGGAAGTGGATCGTCAGACTATGTATGGTCTTCAGTTGGTACAACCTCCTTGTCAACTTCGGTCCTCTTCTGAGATCAAAACTCACGTCGGACACTGGTGTCGACATCCCGATCCGCACACAACGTTTCTGGGGCCAGTACTCGCCTTATTATTCCGCCGGCGAATACGTACCGGCACCAACAGGTTGCAATATCACTCAGGTGAGCATTCGTTGGCGGCATTGCGAGATTTTGAACTGTTACTGACCTCACATGAAAGGTCAACATCGTACGTGCACTTTGATGTGAATGTATGCGCTTGTTCAGTGAATATCAATCAGCTACATCGTCACGGCGCACGATACCCCTCGCATTCCGACGCTCCCGGGTACATGGCAGCGGTCGCGAAGCTGCTCGAAGCGAACAAGTACAAAGTGCCCGAGCTCGAGTTCCTCAAAGACTACGAGTACGTCCTGGACGAGGACCATCTGCTCCCGCTCGGCGCGGAGCAGAGCTGGGAGTCCGGCATCGAGGCGTACGAGCGGTATACGAGGTTAGTCAGGAGTGCCAGCGACATCTTCGTGCGGGCCTCAGACCAGGAGCGTGTCGTCGACACGGCGGGCAACTGGACGCAAGGATTTGCTGACAGCAGTCATGGGAAGGTCAAGCCTGCAGTGGACCTGCTCCTGTCAGAGAAGGTACGTGGTAGCTGCACGCTACCTCGCTGTATCTAACTCTGACAAACGAGCTAGGTGAATGACACACTGGACAACAATTGCCCGAACGCATCCGAGGCGGAGGAAGAGATGGCGACCTGGTTGCACCAGTTCGCGCCGCCGATCGCGAAGCGCCTGAGAAAGGCCGCACCCGGCGCGAACGTATCCGAGGACGATACCTTCGGCTTGATGGCGATGTGCCCCTTCGAGAGTATCGCAAACGCTAACGCCGAACCACATCTCAAGAAGAATGCACATAGCAAGTTCTGCAACTTGTTCGCGGAAGACGAGTGGCCTGCGTTTGAGTACCACGGAGACATAGAGAAGTACTACAAGACTGGGTATGTCGATTCCCTTACCGTTACGCATGTTGTTCATGCTCACATACATGCATTCAGTCCTGGCAACTCTCTCGGCCCCGTCCAAGGCATCGGCTATGTCAACGAACTCCTCGCCCGCCTGACCGACTCGCCCGTACAGGACCGCACACAGCACAATGCCTCGCTGCCCTTCCCGCTACACAAGCGACTCTACGCAGACTTCACGCACGAGAACCTCATGGTCGCCGTATACGCCGCGATCGGCTTGTTCAACGTTGAGGAGGGAGAGGCGCCGAACCCGCGGAAGATACCCAAGCACTGGGAGCACAGAGTGTGGCGCGCGAGCAGGATGGTGCCGTTCTCGGCCAGGATGGTCGTGGAGAGGCTAGAGTGCGGGCGTGTGCGGGCTGAGGACGAGGAGGAAGAGGGGTGGGTGATTCTGGCAGGTGACGCTGGGGCTGAGGAGACGGAGACGGAGACGTTCGTGAGGATCTTCGTGAACGACGCGCTGCAGCCCCTCGAGTTCTGCGGCGCGAAGACGCGCGGGGGGATGTGCCGGTTGGACGCGTTCGTGAAGAGCCAGGGATACGCGCGGAGGAACGGAGATGGAGACTTCGAGAAGTGTTACAACTGACAACTGAACGACGTGCATGTTGTCGGTGATTCCAAGTGGTTCAATGCGAACACTTGCTAGAGAGCTGGATACATACCCGGTACGCATCCTTGTTGATACCTATGTATGTTGCTTTTGCCAGGAATACACGAATACCCTGGTGTATTGTATTATTTCGAGATTTAGTACTACCTTTATTGTGTAGCCGTATGTTTTTGGGTCTGTCAAATCGTAGAATCGTGCAAGGTTTTACAGATCTAGATGGGTCCTCCTCGGTGTCCGTTTAGCTCCTATGATGAAGTGGTGCGGCCCAACATCAAAGCTTGAAGCGTCGTCCGCGAAAAAGTCGTAGAGCATTCAATCTATTCGACGTAATTGCGGTTTCCCGCTCATCACGCTGTCGTAATCAAAGGTCTATGCGTCGTCTACCGGTCATACATGTTTGTTGCTGCGTTGCTTATGGGTGTTACAAGAATCTATGCGCTCGCTGACTCTTCAATGACGCTGTCGGTCTTTTTCCCCTGTTCCCCCTGCTCGCGCGCCAGATCCGACTCGCGACGGGCCTTCCTATCCCCCAGTCCATATCCGATCTGTCGGACGACCAGCCAGGCGGGGAATAAGGAGACGGCCCACATGCCAAAGTTCAAGTACACCCCGCCGACCGAGGCAAAAATGGGTATACTGTTCAGCCCGTACTGCGAATCAAACGCGTCAGTTCGGGGTCTCGTGGCGAGGGACCGATGTGTGCATGACTTACACTAACAGCCTGAGCGGCCGACTCGGTGCCTCGAAGCAGCCCGGCGATGCGTACGACCTCAGCATCGCTGTCGGCGAGGTTGCCGACGACGAAGTACCTACGCTGGCGTCAGCCCCGTCTCCAAGTCTGCGAGGCGTTCGCTTACAGATACAAATACTGGACCTGGAAGCCGATGACGAGGAACAGGAAGAGCCCGAAACCTCTGCCAAAGCCCGCGTCGACCCAGTCGTACGTCGGCTGCGTTCTCCGAAACTCAGTGACGAGGATCGTCGCCCAGAGCCACCACGCGCCCTGCAGGCCGAAGACGGTGAAGAAGGCCCAGCGGGCGCGCGTGTGCAGCCTGAGCTTCGCGTGATCGAGGAAGGCGCCCAGCAGATTGCCCGCGATCATGGCGACGATGCCGGAGACGAACGAGCCGAGGGCGCGCACGCGCACGCTGAACCAGAGGGACTGGTAGGTATATGTGACGGCCTCGGAATAGACGGCCTGCGCAATGAGGGGGACGATGAGCAAGAAGTTCTTGCTGAAAAAGAGCTTCGCCGTGTCCTTCAGCTCCGCGATGCTACCGTTCGTGATCTTCAGCCGGACGGGGACGCCGTCCTTCCGCTGCACTTGCTCCGGGTTGTTCAGCAAGAGACCCGCGAACGGCCCCAGAGCTTGCAGCGCGATGAACACGAGGTACACCGTGTACGAGACGCTGCCGGCCTCGTTTCTCTTCGAGTTGATTCCGAGGTTGATGGCGCCACCGAGAATCTGCCCGCCGACCCGGAAGCTGAGCCAAAGCCCCAAGAAGCGGCCCTGGTTGTACGGCTCAGGGTACGCCAACGCAATCGCTGCCTCCGACATCCAGAACACGCCTGCCGACAAGCCGCAGAGAGCGGCTCCGAAGAGGACGAACCATTCGGTGCCATACCTGTTGTTGGTGTACAGCCCGGCGGCGTATGGTGCGTATCCCATCGTGCCTACGATGAGCGTCCACTTGATCCCGATCGCTTTGACCACGATACTTGAGAGGGTGCAGGTGACGACCATAAGGCAGAACGTGAGCGCGTTACCCGTGTTGACCAGGTATGGTTTTTGCGCCCCTCCCGCTCCGAGAGAGTTCATAGCACCCCAGATGCCCGGAGCCAGCAGGTTGCAGACTCCGAGGATGACGGCGTTATAGATCGTCGAGCGGTACCATTTCGCTGCCATTCATTAATTCATTATGAGCGATCGCGAGATCTGCCATGACATGAATACGCTTACGCTTCACCACCACTTTGGCGTCTGCGCTGTCGACCTCGATGTCCGTGGCGTTCAGGTCCTCTTTGAAATCTGCCATCGCTGGGTCCGTGATCGAGGTGCTGTCTCGGTCAGTGCAGGGTTTTGCAAACCCGGTCAGGCTTAAAGGCAATCGTGCAAACCTTCCGCAAGCGCCGTAAAGAGCCACAGGCGCTCATCTCATATCGCGTCAGATTGCTTCTGTATGTCCTTCGCGGCTCAACGAACATGGCTATGATGATGGCGGGTCACATTTGCTTGGCGGGCTCATACTACAGGTACATTCTTTAGTCAGTCCATACACAGCGACCATCCGGGAGGGCTCTTACCTCAGATGTTCAGACGACCACGGATATTGAACCGTTTCCCAGCGGCATCTGCATTCTCACTACGAGGCCGCCGTTGATTATCTGTGGAACTCTGAAGTGACATCAAAGGGGAGCTTGTGAGAGTATTGTGAAAGTAGATAGACGCGCGCTGGCGTGACGTCGAAACAAATCGCAACCCAGGCCCAGCGCTTCCATCACTGAAGCTCGGGATTGTGTCAAGATGTCGATTCCACCCCACAGACCGGCCATGATAGGCAATTCTGTAGGCGGGTCGCCTGGACGCCCGAAAGGAACGCAGGTCAATGATGAATTGCGCACCTTCTTCAAACCTTGCTGTTGGTTTTTTTTGAACCAGCCTGAGGGCCGCTGTAAGATCGACACATGGAGTATGCTCCGCAGTAAGGCAGCAGAGACTGGGTAGGGTGCATTGTAACTATACTGCGTTATCGGACGCGAGGCCAATGACTCCGTTTTTGAGGAACCAATTAGCGATGACGTCCAGGCAACTCGGGCAAGACGGACCATGCGGAGCCGCACGCCCAGACAGGTAGATCACAACCAATTGCAAACATAATGGACCCGCTTCATGGGCAAGCCGAGCGCGAGGGCGAGCTCCCATACAGCGAACTGCAAGATCGACGGGGCCTAACGACCGTGTTAGCCGGAAAGAGAACTGATATTGAGTCGTCGCACCGAGTAATGATGGGTAGTCGGAGTCTTCCGCTTAGAGCTACGACTCCACATAGTGAATGAACCACCCAGCTGTTCTCTCTACCATATGGCCAATCTTTTGCGCGTATTCGTCACGCAGAGGACCCTGCCCTCCACGATAGCTAGCAGATTTGATTGACTTCTTCGTGGTGCATCCGCCAGAGGCTCCTGACTGCGTTCACGGGTGCGCCTTGCGTGTCCGATGAAAGCCGGCATGGGCTCAGTGTGCATCGTCAGTCGATCTCCACCTTCCTCCGCGTCTGGTTCTGAATCCAAGTTGATGCTGCTGCTCGTCAGAGGGGCATTCAAGCTCTGAAGTCAGCAAATTGAAGCACGGCATTGAGGGGAAGCGCGGTACGTATGGCAAACTGGCTGAATAAGTCAACGCTGGAATCGGAAAGATGCTGCGTAGTTTGAGGAAGAGCTCGTGCGTCTCGCACGGAGGGGCGGTGACGGCGGTCGGTCGAGCACCACATATGACCTAGGGAGGGTTAGACATGCCATGGACCGGTACGAGTGACTTACCCCAGCCCTCGATCCCTCACCAATAAATCCCGCGTCGTCCGTGAATGCTTTTGAGCAAGGCTAAGTGGGTTCCGGAGTTCAGAACGGGTAATTTGAAGATCATCATTTCCCTAGTACTCTGACATGGAGCTTCATTGAGCTTCAGAGCAAAAAAACCGCGGCCCAATTGTATCTTGGCCAATTGCGAGGGAATTGGCGTGAATGGCCACGAGGCAATGTGCAACAAGGAGCGGACGTGTTGGGAGAAGAGCAATGATGGGCCACCAAGCTTTGGCATTGGGAGAGCGTTCATTCCTCGGAAGAGATGTGTCGCTTTCGCTGCAAGTGCTCACCGCGTAAAGTTACGTTTCAAAGCCGTTTGAGGCGAAGCTCACCGCGTAGTTGACCGTCTCATCCAATATGGCCGTGCACAAGGACTCTGACGATCGGACGGAGCGAGGCTCGAGCATATGCGGCTAACATGCAGCGCATACAATTCAGTGATCAGACCTGAGTGGGAGCTGAGAGAAAGACGTCGGGCCACGGCATACAACCACTCCTTATGCTTTGGCCCTGGCAGTACTCGAGTAGATCAGGTCAAGAGTAGACCAAGAGCATCGGTCACTGACACTCCCCGATTCGGAGTCGCCCGACGCCCGTCGTGAAGAAGGATCACGTGCCATCGGGTGCGGCTTAGAGCTTAAAGCTTAAATTGCCCCATATCTGGTCGAATTCTCACCGGGGCATTCGTCTGTTGCAGGCCATTACAGGCGAGAAAGCTAACGAGCGAGATGGAATGTATTCGTACTTTGGATACAATGGTGTCTCTGGAAACGCGCTATCAAATACAAGACTGAAATACCTGGCCTAAGGCAGCTAGTGCACGATGACAACGTCTCAGCCTATCCGCTGCACGACTTCCGTGGTGAGCATGATAGATGATGTGCCAGTGCCAGACACAGGCGTGGTAGGCTGCTCTTGGTACATATACCTAAGGGAGTGGTATGAGAACTTGAGCACATAGCGCCGCATCGGCTAGGTTAAGGCGACACGTTACCGAGAATACATCCGCGGTGCTCTAGCACCTTCGAGCTGCATGTCGGACGTATAGTGTTCTCCTGTAGAGCGATACATGTCTAAACTGGGCTGATTGGAAGATCGGGCGTTTATCCTGGAGCCCTCGGTTTAGTACGTGGTTT
The DNA here is from genome assembly GCF_022376445.1 of Fomitopsis serialis. Taxonomy (NCBI): domain Eukaryota; kingdom Fungi; phylum Basidiomycota; class Agaricomycetes; order Polyporales; family Fomitopsidaceae; genus Fomitopsis; species Fomitopsis serialis. The sequence goes on along the minus strand of NW_025955399.1, from coordinate 11,004 downwards.
CGTCGACAGTAGGCGCTTCCGGGACGTACACAGCAAGCGTCGATACGATGTACACTGCGGCAGAATCAGTCGATCCGTGAGATTGAGGCGCGACGCGCGATAAATCACATACCCCTCGTCCCCGGGAAGGCAAAAAGGGACCAATAAAAGCCGCCCGAACGGTACGACGCGAACTGAGATGCCCTTCGTTATCTCCTGGCTGATGCGCAAAAGCACGGAGCGTCCTCACCAAGATGGCTTGAAGGCTCTGCAGGACCCTACGATCTCGACGTCAACCGGTTCCGCGTGACTCTACATGCATCGCTACTCACGCAGTAAGGACGCCACGGTTGATGATATAGACAGTCAGCTTTCGGAGGATTGACGAGGAGGAGGAGGAGGAGGGTATTCCATTTAGTCACGACATCTAGACGCCTCGGCGTTTTCGATGTGTGACAGCGCTCACTAGGTACATGACTACCTCCAAACCCAACATACCCCTACTACCTAATCCTAAACTACCTAATCCGACTCCCACTATCGCATAATTACAATACTGTCCACCAGTTCAAACAAAAACACCCCGGCGTCGTGCGTTAAGCACAGCAGGATACATGGCTAAAACCTGGGAGGAAAAAATGAAAAAACCTCCAGGTGTCAGCGGTGGTTCTCCACCATACTGACATAACTCACCATGGTCCAGGTGGAACCACGTGGCAGCGCTACTGCCGTCCGCCATCATGCGGAAGGTCCAGGGGCCTCCAGGGGCATAGTAGGAGCCGGACGCGAGCAATCCGGGTATAGGCGCGTAGTGTCCTCGGTCGACGTTGCCGCCGACTTTGGAACACGGGCGTTGAGCAGGCGGCGGCGGTGATATAGTCGCACGCGGGGACCACAGTGGCCCGCTCACAATATCGCATAAGACTGGTACTGTTCCATTGTTGTGACCACCAGTAGGGGGACGGCGTCACAGCATCCAAAGACATCCGAGATGAATTGCGCGACAATGTGTTGTGTGCATTCATCCGCAATTACCGCCATAAGGAACCGATTCGGGGATGACATGGAGATCGCACGACCATGGGCCGTGAGCGCATTGTGCACTCGGCGCATGAAGTGCGCTCGCAGGGACCGAAGGATATCTGCTTGGCAGCACATTAAAACATGCGCCTCGTCCTCCACCATGTTCCGCCCTTGGCAGAAGCGACAAATTCGCCACTCCCGCGGGATCGGTGGGGACCGCCGGCGCAGTCCCTCAATTGCGAAAGGGTGATCGGAAGCAAGCAGGCGGCAGATCGCTTGTCGAAGCGCTCGGGAGTCCAACGAAAGGTACTTGCGTCGGGCAATGATACCGAGGTTGTGACTGCGGGCACTAAGCAGACGTAGACGTTCTGAGCCACGCACTTCGTTGCTCAGGTAGGAGCGTAGCGACTGCAAGACTTGTTGCGCACATTTCTTCACGGTGTCCGGTGTCAGGGCGTCTGCGATGGGGAACTTGACTGGAACTGGTAACTGTTGCAGGGCGTACTGGAGGTCACTAATCCATGAAGCCGAACCAGTCAAAGCCATACTGCGAGACTCGGCCAGCGCGGCCAAAGGTAGTTGCGGGCGCTGCGTTACCACATAGAGGAGGTAACGCAACGCCAGCGATAGCCGGCGGTATCGTATGTCCTACAGACGATGCTCAGCCGATCTTCATCGAGTTACCCAAAACTAACTCTATGCACTCACCGTTTGAACGCACTTCTCTCACGCCGCAGTATGAGTGACAGCGCGACGGTAATATAGATGTCGGCGATGGCGGCGAGCAGTGGCTGTACGAAGGATGCAGTCTGGGCGAGACAGAAGGTGTCAGTGCGTTTGACAGGATAAGAATTGCGGCAAGAAGAATCATACCTTGGCTTTCGTGCTCATGAAGACGTCGGGAAGCTCGGGGTGCTCAATGCTGCGGGATTTTGGTCAATGGGCGCGACGACATTCTTGTGCTGGTCACAAACATCAAGCGGGTATCCACTATGAGAGAAGTTAATGGCATAAGTCGCAATTCGTATCGGCGCACTCACGGATGCCGAACGCTGCATGCGCGAGTGATACGAGAGCATTCATCAGGCCCGATTGTCAGTGTACGTACGGAATCAAACAAGTACTGACCGTATGACAGCAGGGACAACACGGTCTACATGCGCTGTTCATTCAGTACGTAGGTGTAATGTACGAGACCGTGACTTACCACGACTGCCGCGAGAGGCAATCCGAACCAGCGCTCTCCGACGACTAAGTTGCGTATGAGCACACAGACCAGTGGACGTGCACATGGACGTACGCTTCCAGATAGTGAATATATAATACCTGGGGGTGTCTCAGCTCATGCACTCACGGCTGCATCTAAGCTCATGGAGGACTCACATCTGCACGATGACGACGATGGTAGCCTAAAGGCGCGACGGTGATTTTGAGAGGCAGACGCACGATATCATGAGCACTCACTGCAAGAAACCATTCGATCTATCGCTTGTCAGCTTTACGATTGAGCACTTCATCGCACACTACTCACAGGTCCAGCACTATTAACCCAGCAGAATCAGCTCCGACGCCTTGACCTTTAGGATCATTTCTACATACATCGGCATCACTGTGAGAGCTGATGGGTTCCCGTGCCCTCGGAGCAGGAACTCCCACATTGTCTGTCAGAGAAGTTGAGTGAAAGCCAAGTAAAGACGTACAATCCACGTACGTCAACATGTGTTACTGTCGTAGCGGTGTCGAGAGCCCTAACGACGTCCCAGGTTAGATGCGTGAACGCCACGTCCGTCAGAAATGAAACTACAACCATAACAGACTAATCTGCGCAGACCATGTTAGGCGAGCCTCTCAGTAGTAGTACACCATGGGACTTACGAAGAGCCTCATTTTTTCTCGGTCCTCCGGGTACTGCGAGAAATAATACAACACCTGAGCACACGTACAACCATATAAACTTCAAAAATCAATAGTCAGCTTGAGCCGTGGAATAGGTCGGACGGCGCACATTACAGCAAAGACCATGCCGATGAAGAAACACCCGACGGTGCTATCTAGGTGAAGGTTGGGTCCCGTCATGGCGGCACTGAGAGACGGTGCTCAGATCCTTGCGACGGACGTTTTATGCCGAAACCGCGCGAAGCGGATCGCCCAAGCATGGAACAAGGATCACGATTCCGGGGATTTGTTCATAAAGGACGATCGTTCTAACGCCTCGGATGAGTGTTCTGCATGTCGATCCAAGAAGGCGTTGAGTGGCAAACCTTCTCGAAAACATGTACACACTGCGGCGCCGAATCATTTCTGCGTCTGACTTCGCTGTGGGGCCTCGGTAGCAATACGCATGTGACAAGGTGTAGCGCGACACTGTTGCTCCGATCTTAGGGTACAACCCGACGATGACAGCAACCTCAGTCGAAAAGCGAACAGGTGTGGGTCGTAGTTATTTTGCACTGCAGCAAAGCAGTCCTAGTGGAAAATTGTGCGTTGAAGATATCAGCGCCAGCATCCTCTCGTCCATTTCTTGAACTTACGAGGCCCCTCCTGTCCCCAAACCTTTGAGCCGTCCCCGCTGGCATGCACGTCGGCGGCCGAGGCGCGAGATTGGAGAAGTTGGATTAGAAGCGTGGCGCTATGCGGGGAAGACTTGTCGCATCAGGCAATCCCGAATCCCGATCTTGGAACTTTGGGCGGGCGCCCGATGCCCGATCGCGTACGGAGGCGCTGTGCGATGCTGTTTACCCGAAGGCCGATGCACTCGGCCACAAACAACCTCCTCCTCGCACACAAAAACCACAGACAGTCAAGGTCGATGGGCTTGGGGAAGTCCGCACGTTAATCCAGAATCGTGCCGCAGGGTGTTGCAGAGAATCACTGTGAGATGATCGCGGAGCACGACTGGAAGTCCTGTGCAACTTCTTCATCGTTCAAGTTCAGATATAATTGTTAGTCCGGAAATGCATATGACCGGACGAAGTAGCACTGAAGAGGAAGAGGACATCTGCAACCGTGTACACCGACCTGTCAAACCATCATTGGATGTATTTCTGCGAGGGATCCGGAGCGAGTGTTTCATATGTCTGAGGGATAATTCGGAGGATGCGTTGACGGGCTCGAGGATTAACTCGGCGCGAATGAGTTTGATTTCTGCAAACGAGATGGAGAGATAGATACTGGGTCAGGCGATGTACATACACCTGAACTCGATAGCCCGTACCACCGGCAAGTCGAACAGGCGAACCTGATGCAATGGGGGACTCTGGAGGCATGGTGGTCACCATACGGATAAACAGAGCAAAAGGAGCACTTACCCCGTATGCGAATGTGCCGGCTGAACGGTGAAGTGCACTATAAAGGTTCTAGCGTGCTCAAGGTAATAGCGCATTCTCGGAAGTTGCAGTCACAGGTCAAACGTAGCGCTAATGGAGGAGTAGAGAATACGCACAAGGCATCTGCCCGTCGGACTCCAAGCCATCTCGGACGGAATAGAAGACATGATACGCCGCAGAGCGTGAGCAACGGTGTGTGTGTATGCACCACCAAAAGGCAAGACCCTTCATGAATGCACGACTCCTCACTTCAGCACACTGAGCCATCGTCGCCTCCCCTGAGGAGGATGCGGATCACCGGGGAACGCGCCCCTTGGTCCTGCATGCCATAGCCGAGGCGATACATTGAGCGAGACGTCCTGCAGGAAACGACGCATTTGTGCCCACCGCCTGTCTGTCAACGTCCTCCTCTGCCTTTGGGCCCGCATCCAACTACTGACGCTGCTCCCGGTATCATCGAAGGGGCAAAGGGGCTCTCAAGGCAGTAGGCTGGAGCGCGGCATAGAGGTGATGGGTGAAGTACAGCGGGCTACTTGGTGAGAGGAATAGGCTCAACGCCGAGATCTGGAAATGCGATGGCGGACTGTCGTCACTGTCGTGTGATAGGACGACCTTGATCTTGCTGGATATGTGAGTGAAACACGTCTATGAACCAGTACTGGCGGCTCACCGCAGACCCAGTCCCTCACGAGCAATTCCTGCATCACCCGTGCGACGAATAGACGACCCCCCACTGATCGTCCCATCCTGAGGCAGGAAGCGCGACACGTGAGTGGTTGACTGATTGGGAAGGAATGATACCGAATAAGGAAAGTATCGTACAGCAGCCATTTGAACACCCTTCTGGGCTCTTCTGGGCATCCCTTGAGTCCCCTTCCGGCTTCAGGCAGACCCTTGTCTCGGTACGCGGCTGGCCGCACGCGCGCGGGGCTATTTGCCAATCGCGACCTGGGCCCCCCAGTCGGTGCGGTACTCGTCGTTGCGGCGCTGGTCTCGTCGTCCTACTACTTGTGGGTCCGCGTCGCAGGCTTTTGGTTCGTCGCAAGCGCACCGATAGAGGCGGTAGTATCGTAGTAAGATCTTAAATATTGTAAGAGTCTGTCAATAAACGCGCTTACTAGTAGCGAGATAGAGAGACGAGCGAAAAGAAAAAAAGAAATCGCTATTGCGATGATGGCACCCGTAGGCGCCGGCGCCGATTTCGACGTGTGACGGTTTTCCCCTGCACACTGCCCGACGCTGCACAGACTTTGCATTGTACGTCTTCCCGAAGCGCCCCTCCTTCAGATCTTCACGAGCCAGCGCTGGTGTTCATAGAGTAGTCATCGGGGCTGTAAGGATTCTGTACACACAAATGACATCCCGCCTCGGCGATTCAAATATTCAAGAGGCACCACTAACCCTAATCTCGGGGTCCCCCTGCACCGCGCGCGCGTTCAAGTTCAAGTTGTCACTCACACAACACTCACACCGAGTATGTACTCGACCACGACATCGCATCGGCGGACAACAATCACTCGTGCCACTCAGGCTCTCGCATACTCTCACCAAGACATCCGAGTCGACACGCGGACTCGAGCAGCTGATGTAAGTTGCTGGCCTTCAAGTTGTAGACGCACCAAATACTGTTATAACTTATAGCTGTCGCTCAGGCTTGCCACAGCTAAGCTGCTTCTGCAGCGGGCAGGCGGGGCTTGAGCACGGCGCGGAAGCCTCAAGAATACTACATACAGCTTGTCCCCGTTTCACTGTCACTATTGCTCGTGCATACAACGGCTTCTATCCGATAATCCGCTTCAGCCAGCTCACAATGTCCCGCCCACAGAACAGTGAGTGAACTCCCAACCGACACGTCACAGACGAGTTGTGCCACAAACGCGGAAGCGCTCCCCGGAAAGGTACCCAGCCCGTAGCAAACTCACAAAGACCCATTCCTCGACGCGGTCCTTACCAGCCCAGGGACACTCGCCGTCTACAATTGATCCACCGCGGCTTAGCCAGGGCGCTGGATAGCGCACCTTCCCCGGCAACAAGTGGGCCCCATCGCAAGGAGTCACCGTGCGCGTGGGGGAGGTGTGTGCCAGACATGCGGTTTATTACTCGAACCTGGCTAACACAATCATGTGGATGTCGAACGATCTCCGGCGGCTTCCACACTCGCTCAACCCAGTGCGCGCTGAGCTTACGACGCACGGAGCAACTCTTCTCCTGCGGTTCCGCGCTGCAAACTACCCATCGCCCGTGTGCGGGCCCCTGCGGGGGCGGGCGGCGCACGGTGGCCAATCTCGCTCGAAAGATCAAGCCGTGCGCGCCAATGCGAACACTCTCGGAATGCTCACGCACGCTCATCTTCGAGGACGGTGTCTTCAATTATAGGCAAACTCGCATCCCGCGCATCTCCACAACTGCACGTCGCCCTCGCTCTCGCTCGCGCCCAACGGCCTCTCCTACTTCTCCACGCCGCAACTCCTCCTCCCCCGCAGTGAGAATACGTGGTGCCCTCTGTCGATGTTCTCGTTGGCTTCGGGCCGGGTGATCGCATCCAGAGGGCACCGACCTCTCTGCCTCGCAGTTCCCCCCTCTTGGGCGGAAGAAGATGGAGCGCAGAGTTGGCGGCCCTTCCGGACAGCAGCGAGCGGTGCGGACACCACTCCAAAGCAGGGGCGCTAGGATGCTTCACCTCTGATTGGCATTCTGTGCGACGCCGCACTACTGCTGCACAGAATAACGTTCAATTTCCCTTGAAGCGTCCCCGCTACCACGCCACGCTCAAGCGCCGCTTCCCATCCTGCCTGGTCAAGACCTGACGCGCGGTACCTCTTCTCGCCCCCCCAAGCCTTCGCGGATCGCAAGGACCACTGATGCGGATGCTCGTGGCAAATCTGGCCACTCGTGCGTTTCTCGCGCAGGTGCGCGCGCTTCTCACTGGCAGGTCTGCCCGACTCCCACTTCGTGTTCACCGCGACCCTGCGCGCGTGGAAACGAGCTTGATCGGGCTGCGGTGCACGGACTGGGCACGCCTGTGTATGCGCGCAACTGGGACCGGCGATGCTTGGGGTGTTTTGCGTGCCACGCCCTCGGACCGCTCTCAAACGGCGAGCGGCGAGAACGGTGCGTGCCGTCCAAGGCAATCTCCTGATTCTGGGCCTTTCTCCTCCACCAGGCTCGCCGCTTACCATTCCGTTTCACGGATTCAACTGTTCCCTCACACGCTATAACCATCGGAGCTACCTGACACAGCATGCAGGTGGCGTGTTTAGCGCGCATGAACCTCGTCCCAGTAAGTTATCTGCCCTGGCGAAATGCACCGCACCTTTCACGACCTCCCCAGGCTGCGTTCAGCCGCCAGGTGTCATGCTCACAGCCTACGAACGGAAGGCACCGGTGTTCAAGTTTGTGCGCACACCGCGGACAGCATCCACACGCACCTCGAGGTCGACCAGAGCCAGCCGGGCGCAGGCGGCAGGCGTGCAAGTGCGCCGGATGAACCTGACGTACACCGTCGGCGATATCTGCAACTCTAGCACCGCATGAGTGGCCCGCCTGTCCACGCGTGTGGGCACCCCGCTGAACCTTGAACTGGGTGTTTAGGTACCACATCACGTTCGCGTATGCCCGACTGGCTGGCCTATCTGACATACCCGCATATGTCTACGGCATGCGGTTATTGTGCGTCTGCGCTACATCACCTTCACCCTCTAAACATACGGAGACTGTCCTTCTAGTGTGGTCCCTGACCAACGTGCGTATCACGCATGGATGTACAGTTGGGCAAGCGGAACTTAAGAGGTCATTGAAGCATGTGCAAGACGGACATAACCACACCGACGACAGCATCGATGTCAAGCGGGGCGGTGGCGTGCTCCACGACCATGTCGATGCTCGAGCAGATGCGGTAGGGCATACGGAAGACCGCTGTTGGGCAAGTACGAGGGCCGGCATACAACTTGTCGTGCAAGGGAGCAGTGTCGTGCTGGACTCGCGACGACACAGCGCTGAGTTATCGCTCATCCCGGCGACCGAATGAACTGAAGCTACAGATCCTGCGCTGCACTCTGCGCTGCCAGTATTGGATTGGATGCCACATCGGCCTCGTGTTCGCTTCCTCTGTTCACAACCCTGCGCAGCTCGATCCCACGTCAGCTATGTGGTCCATCTTGATTATCACTAAACCTTCCGGCTGCAAACCACCTGGATCTCACGGCATCCACTGACAGAACTTAGCAAAGAACCGCTTGCGACATCGTGCGTCTGTGTTCGACGCTTCTATACGCACCAACGAGCTAGCGATACGTTGTATCGGTCCATATATATATACATCACTTGCCCTCGCTCTCCCTGCGCTCTCCCCCTCGTCCAACTTCGAGTTTTCCAGCGCATACCAAAGAGCCATTGAAAGTCCCCACGAGGTACGACTCCGCTTTCGCCAACCGTTATTTTGACTGATATCGTGGTTTCCTTACAGCGACGTGACCACCAACGGTCCCCAGCACCGCGCGAACCGGCGACCAAGACGGCGCATCTTGGCCTGTCTGGTAGCCAGTATCCATACTAGTGTCTGACATCAGGTGTGTTTTTGCACCGCGCTCGTTCTTGGAGAGCCGTGGTCTGAGGCAATGCTATTAATAGTGTGCTTCCCTCGTCGAGGATCTGCGTGATTGTCGCCACACACGTGCAGGAGATTTTCATCGGTCCGATAGCGCGGTCACGTCGCCGTAGCGCACATCCTACGTCAACGAAATGGATAGATCCGAGTCAATGTAAGTGTCACTGTCCAGACGCGGGTATCCTAGTTGACACATGTGGACTACAGTACAGCCACATCAGCGGCCTCTCGCTGTCCTTCGATGCCGCGGCTTCCTGTGGAGGTCTGTGAACGAATCATCGACGACATAGCTGCGGGATGGGATGCAGATTATATCCGTACAAAGGGCGAGCCACATCTGACCACTCTCACATCCTGCGCGCTCGTGTGCCAAGACTGGTACCATCTGACGTGGTACCATCTTCGTCAACGCCTCTATCTACGAGACCGAAAGGACGTCCTCTCACTCTCCAAGGCACTCCGCGCAAAACCTCGTCTCCGTCAGGCCATTCAACATGTCGTCATGTCGGGTGCTTCTCCCAGGGAGCGTCAACCGATCCGGCACCTGGGGACATTTGCCGCTATGCTCGCGGGCAAGGTTCCAAGGTTGTCGAGTATCACCATTGAAGATGCTGAGTGGACCATCGGCTGGGCCCGAGTAAAGGACATCGGCTACCTGGTTGCGTTCAGGTCCATTAACACTCTAAACATCCGCAACGTCACCTTGTCGAGCGTCGCCCTGCTGTCCCACCTCGTTTCAGCACTCCCGCGGCTTAGGGATATATGGTGCTACCGTGTTGACTGCTTGCAGAAACAGCACGTCTCCCCGGCCTCCCTCCCACTGAACTGTGCTAATCTGGAGCTTCTCGATGTGCGATGGGTTGCACCAGCAGTCGAAGACCTCTTTGTGCAGATGAGCCGGGCTTCTCGAATGCGCTTTCTCAATCTTGGGGTGGGCGGCGAGTTGGATTCATCCTCGGCAGCCAGCAGAAGCCAGACACTGCTGGATGCGAGTTCCATATCGGCAGAAGTGGTTGCGCTCCAATTTGATCACGATTCTCCTGTTCGTGATGATGCAATTGATGCTACAGTAGGAAAGTCTTCTCAGTCCTCTCTCGAGCCACTGCTTTGCTAATTGTTTCATGTCTACAGAGCGACATTACAACCTTTCACGCCACGACCACCTGCGGAGGTTGGAGATCTACATGTGCCACCCCTTTGACGAGTGGACCTGGATCCCGCACATCCTGTCTCGCATTGCCTCGAAACACTTTCAAGCTATGGCTATTATGTTATATCTTCCGATGGACCACATGGCCGAGGACCTGGACGAACTGCTGACGAAAATGGACCAGGATGATGTCCTGGCACGTTTGGACGGTATACTGCAGCAGCAGCGCTTCTCTGGTCCTGTTGCGTCGCGCGGCATCTGTTTAGGCGTTGATAATAAAGGACACAAATGGACGACTGGCAATGAGCTTAATCCGGCACTACGAAAACGGTACAGACGGCTCGATCAGCTCGTCAGGCGGAAGATGCCACACTCGCATGAGCGAGGTATATTGAGGTACGTAGTACTATGGAATTGGTCAAATCGCGAAGGAAAGCTGAATGTCCTATGAAGCACTGTGCATAACTTCTCAGAATTTGACAGCTGGAGGCAGCACATGGGAAAGATACATCTTCAGAGTATGCAAGCTGAACAGGATAATACCGTCGGAGAGGAGGTGCACACCCGAGCCAAAGGTCCTCAACGCAGCAAGGATTGACATCCTTGGGCCCCTGCATTCTGGCTCGTATTGTCGCATGGAGTTCGTGAGTATGGAACCATCATCATAAGGCCGCTCTGCTAATTTGTTGCACGGTCTCAACGTACAGAACGGCCCCGCGGCCGTAACGCGGGTCGATATGTTACTATTGTCGGAGAAAGAATTCGTGTCCGCTTATGCTTGTATCATACATGATCATTTCTTGGGAACTGAAGAATTGGACAGACTACGGTATGGCTGTGTGCTCAAGACAGACATTCGATTGATCTACATATCAAGTTTCCGTCGATACTGGGACCGTACTGAACTAAGCTTGAGCGCT
>NW_025955398.1:0-31386 GCF_022376445.1 Fomitopsis serialis | reverse complement strand
GGAAAGGACAGAGGCGCGATTACGCATGGCATCTGATAAATCTCGGAGCGACAACATTCTGCCCCTCGCGTAAGCCGCTAACGAAACAACAGCGAAGAACGGAATACTCACGGAAGGGCACAGATACGCAACAATGGACAGTATGCGTCCAACGCACGCAGTACGGTGAGTGGCAGTGAATCATGCTCACCATACCAAGCCAATGAACGGAGCTGGCGTAAAAATGGGATCGCCATAACCATGAAATGTTCTATGCATTGCAACGTGAGTGATGCTCAGACATACGAGCAACAAATACTATCGGCGCACCTATGTGTGAGACACTAAGGCGACGAGTAGGTAGTATCAGAACGCGCAGACTTCTGACCATCGCGGCGAAGAATGGGTCGGTCTGTATGCGGGCGACGAGAGCAGCTACCTTAGCTGCGCGCTCCTCCTCTAGCCTGAAGGCTTGTTCGGCAGCCGCATCAACTGGAGCTAGACCGAGGAATATAGTGTAAGACACTCGTTGGTCAACGCCGAATACAACGGCGATGTTGGCGAAGGCCATGGGCATCGCGAGGCTGTTGAAACCATGCGAGACGAGGCGGCACGTACACGCGTCTGCTGTCGAGAGGCAAGACAAGGCTTGTAGCCACACTTCCGGAGGAAGTGCGTAAGAGTAAGGCCGTAACATGATTGACGATGTGGACGAGCAGATGATGGAATTTGAACCTGAGCGGGTGATAAGCGTCGGACGCTTTATCTCCGCCACGAGCGCGTCGCGCGACGGCCATGAGGCTCACTCACTCACGGATTCGTCGAGTCGTTCCGGGAATCTCGAAGTTACTTACATCCATGATCCATCGCCGTATCGGATTGATGTCTCAACAATGTGTTAACGGATCTACTATGACATGTTGCCAGTGTAGGTACGTACTGAGAGAACGGCAACCATGCGCGAGCGATTACGCTTCCAAAGTCCGGTACGCGTAGGGGACCTCCTGGACCTCTTCAGACTCTGTTCAAGAATCGATGTCTTGTACATCCACACGTATACCTAGCGCGGGCCGGAGTACAGTGGCACTGAATCAAGCTTCTTCATCTCCTACTCCCTCACCCCACCTCCACCACTCCAGCTCCTGGACCAATAACACACCTGGTTTGCACACACGTCGACGACGTCGTTTCGTCACACACTACAACCTCCAATAGCGCATCTCTTCTGGGTGTCTATTCCTCGACGTGAACGCGAGAGCTACGGGATTCGTATCAACCCGTCTGCTAGCGGGCCTGACGCCTAGCGATGTGGGACGAGGTGAGTAGGCAGAATGCAGTGACAAACACGTCTACTTGCGCATAGTCTCCGTCTCCAGCTCACGGGTCCGACACAGTTCTAACCAAGGCAGACGGTACGGTGAGGCATCAAAACGAGCGGCAAGTCTTCTCAGACACAGATACAACGAGGTTGCTGTCGCGGACACAATCGCGCAATACTGAGCGATATACTGAGGACGGTTCTCCTTGACGTAGCCTAGCCATCTTCGGTGGGTAAGACGAAGGAGCATACGAACGAACGTATTCCCTGTACGAAGGTGTTGTCAGTGATAAACATAGGTCTCCATGAGGATATGCCAAACATACAGGCGGGCACGACTGGGAGTTCTTCGTCGGCATTCAAGCTACTCGTCCTCGCAACTCGCAAGTCATCTCCGTTGTGGATGAGACGGTGCACATGGTAACACTGCACGTTAAACCCATTTTCAGGAAGCCGCAGCCGCTTCCCATCCCTATATACGACGAGCGATGTTACGTTGAACCGAACATATCACCCACGCACTGCGGACGTCGTGAGGGCAATATCCAAGCTGGCAGCCGTGGTCGTAGGAGAAACAAGACGGCCGCATCGATACATAAAGCAGACGACCACCAGTCGCTGTCGCTGTTCAAATTTACTCCATGACTGGAAGTGTGCTTCCACCGACTGCGCAGCATGTTACGCGTTCCGGTCTCAACGTCATAAGCTCGACTGCTCTTGGCCGTCCGTGGAGACTTGTAAGAACGTTGTCAAATAGCATGTTCCGGTGGACCCGGTGGGGCGAGCCCTGTGGTACATGTTGACCTCGGCTTCTGTCGAACACATATGGCGACGCGACGCATAGCGACCGCATACATACGACGCAGTCCGATCCCTGGGTGACCTACGACCGGCGAACCGAAGATTCGCTCGATGATGGACGACCTGTGCATACCAACCTCGTTGCAAACCCCAGTAACGTGCGAGATGATACAGGCAGCGTACCAGTGGATCTAGTGCGCAAATCCGTGTGTATCGACCGTGTCTGTTCACGGACACACGAACACTGGGATAATGGTTTCCCGCGTGGACGACTGCGGCGTCGATGTGTCCTTTTCGTCATTGCGTCCGAGTCGTCCTCGGTGCCCAGATAAGCACTTCTTAGCACACAGTTTTGTTTGCCCTGTCTGCTCTGAACGCCTCTCAGCTGACAGCCTTCGATGATTCGGGTACAGCACACAACGGAAGAGAGGTGGTTCGTGGTTCGAACGAAGCGAGTGACCTATCCGTAAAGCGCGAATTGTGATTCGCTAACCCAGATTTCACACTCCGAAATGCTACTATCAGACTTTGATTAGACTATTGCTTTTGTAATCCCACAATACATCGCTCAGCCAACTACTGGCGGCCCCCCCCAGTCCATCTTACCAGCCTGCAGATGATGTCGAGGATAATATTGTCTGTGGCGAGCCGCCAAGACTGTAGCCCACTCTGATTCGGACTGGTGGCACCTATTTCAGGGTTCAAAACAAGCTGGTGCAGACCTCGACGAGTGAGTACGCCTCCTACTCAGGACAATAATGAGATGGTGTATGCCGACGTAGAACGGTCGTAGAACGTGTCTATCAAAAGGTATATTGAGGATATCAAAAGACAGCTCATTCTGATCCCGGAGTTCCGAGACCAGCAAGCGCGTATGTGCCACCGGGTGACCGGATAGTACTTAGTGTCTCAAAACCGACATCTGTGAGCTCAATTTTGGTCGGGTGTCATGATCTGTGAACGTTAACCATGCTCTCTGTACATATAAGGGACGTCGCCAGAGTGCGAGTAAAACTTGCGATCGTGCCGTTGTGTCGCAGCAATGCGATTGTCGGCCGTTAACGCGTTGCGACATCATATCACTTGCGGAGCGCCCCCTCGAACTCGCAGTCGGTCAGTTGACATCACCATCACTGGCATGAGGTCCTGCGTTGCCCTGTCCCATGACTACAATGTCCCTCAATCAGAAATCCGCCCTCGTATATGGGGCGCTATGGGGATGCCCGTATACCGTATCGTTCAAACGTTCCGGATCCTTCGTTCCGTCGGGACCTGTGATAATTGTTTGTGCGGTGATACACAAGGTACGCGACATGGCTGTGGCCCACGTATTTATACGAGCTCGCCTTTGAGGACGGAGACTCGTTTGCCCTCAGGTCCCACCTCCTTTGCATCACCCCTTCGTAGCCCAAAGGAAGGCTGGAGATGGTCGCCACGTCCTCACAGCTACCGGCCGCCGCCATGTCCCCCGAATCCGACAAGGACATCGAGGAGGCGCGCATCGAGGATCCCAACACCGAGGGCACGCGTTTCCAAGCTGCCTTGGGCGAACGCGCACGGCGGAGGCAGTTCTTCTCTCGTCTGGACACTGAAGTCGCGGACGCCGTGAACAAGGATGCGGAGACGGTAGAGTTCACGGCGGACGAGGAGAAGACAGTGCGGAGGAAGATCGACCGACGGGTCCTGTCGCTGGTTATCGGGAGGTCAGTCCCATTCGCAATCCTGAGTCGATATGCACCAAATGTTGACGCGCATGGACCGAAGTTATCTCTGTACGTGACCGAGAAGCCTCAGGGACATGCTCCCTATACTGATTTCTATTTCTGTGTGTTCTCGAAATAGTCAACCAATTCGGTAAGGCGCAGCTCATATGCCGGTTTAACTCGTATTCACTATTGTCTTACCAGATCGTACTAATATGTACGCACCCTCGATCAGAGTCCGGAGCGACTTCTGTGACTGATGATCTATCCAGCGGAAACGTCCACACTGTGGCAGCATTCAATGAGAACTATGTGTGTGTCGCCTTGTTGCTATCGTACTCTTCACTGAGTATGACTTTCGTAGGGCGTCACGAACAACAACAAATGGACCCTCGCGTTGAGCGTCTTCTACATCGGATACTGTGCGTTTCTGGCCCACTACCGCTGTATCAGGACGACGTAGCTCATGCCGAGCTTCTAGGCCTGCTTGAGATGCCTGCCAACGGTACGTTCGGACACGAAGCGATGCGACCTCCGGCTAACGGTTCAGTCCAGTGCTACAACGCCGAATCGGCGCCAACAGGTTCTTCTTCATGTCACTTACCTGGTGGGGCCTGTCTTCGCTATCGTTCGTGTATGCGAAGAGCTACACCGGGTTGTTGATTCTGCGGTACGTCATCTTAGTACTGCATGATCGGACGCGCGGAATCTTATCGAGATCATACGTAGGGTCCTCCTTGGCATCGGCGAGGCGGGATACTACGCGGGCATGGTGTACTACCTTTCCTTTTGGTATAAACGGTGCGCCTTCCTTCGATGTTGTCTCTCGTGCCTGACTGATGATTCCCTGCGAAGACACGAACTCGCTATGCGGATCAGGTAGGAATCACATGTCGAAGAGAGTCAACAGCACGACTCAAGCATCCTTGATGCAGTATCTGTATGACCGGCACATACCCAGGCGCCATTAGCGTATGAACATGCATTAGTAGGGTTGAAGCCGCATAGCTGACGCTGCTCTCGCAGGGCTTGATCGCCTTCGGCCTGCTCCGAGTGCACACGTCGGTTCTGAAAGGATGGCAATTCCTCTTCCTCGTGAGTACTCTCATGAGTCGGTCTGGCGGGTCATCATCTGACACCGCTGTGAAGCTCGAGGCCATCCCGACCATCATCATGGCATCCCTGTTGCTGGTGTTCCTCCCTTCGTTCCCGTTCACCGCCTCGT
Source organism: Fomitopsis serialis (assembly GCF_022376445.1). Lineage (NCBI taxonomy): Eukaryota > Fungi > Basidiomycota > Agaricomycetes > Polyporales > Fomitopsidaceae > Fomitopsis > Fomitopsis serialis. Next base: position 26,360 of record NW_025955398.1, on the reverse strand, counting down.
TCTTGACGCCCCGCCAGAGAGCGATCGCTCAGGCAAGTTCATAGCAGCCTTGTAGCCACGCGTCACTTCAATTGACTTCGCTCCGTAGGCACGCCTGAACCGAGACCAGAAACCGACGTCGCACGGGGGCATGGGCGCCTTCCGCGCATTCACCCTCGTCGTGTCTGACCTCAACGCATGGCTCCTCATGGTCATCTACTGCGGGTGTACGTCTTGCCGAATATCTCCGTATACGTCTGGTCTGAACGAAACATTTTTCAGTCAATGTTGGCACTGCGACGATCACATACTTCCTGCCTACGGCATGTGTTCTCCTAGCAGAGATGATCAGTTGGTTAACTAACGCTGGTCAAACAGCTCATCGTCGAGCTCGGATTCAGCGGTATCGACGCCCAGGGCATGACAGTCGCACCGTACTTCGCAGGGTGGTTCCTCGTGGTCTTCCAGGCGTGGCACTCGGTTTGTAATCTCACTATTTCACCGTTCGCTTTTGATGAACCTTGTCATCTGTAGGATCGTACGCGCGATCGTGGCTGGCACGTCATGCTGTCCACGGCGATCGCATTCATCGGCTACCTCATTCTTGCCACGAGTGTGCAGAAGAGCGTCGGCGCGGGCTACTTCGCATTGTTCCTCGTTGTTGGCGGGAACTTCAGTCTGTTCCCATTGGTGATGTGCGTTTCGGTTTTGGGTCGCATGAAAACAGCACGCTGATATCCACTCTGCCTGTGCAGGAGCTGGGCAGCGAACTGTTTCTCGCCGACTCCCAAGCGTGGTGTGGGCACCGCGTTCATCGTGTCCATCGCGAACTGCATCTCCATGTCAGTCCACTTTGTCGCCGCTTCGCCGCTCGTATGCATTCTGAAGCGCTATGGCGTTTAGTGCGGCGCCGCAGATCTACTTCGACAACAACGACGACTACCGAAAAGGCCATGCAATCTCCGCAGGGTGAGCCCGATCTATTGCTGTTGTTCTCCGCGACGCTAAAACTGCTGCCGGGACGGAACAGGTGTCTATTTGCATCCATGCTCGCAGCGTTCATCCTCCGCACGCGGCTGGCACGCAAGAACAAGAAGAACGGAGTGCGCCTCCAGGCCATGACCCAGGACGAGAAGACGGAGTTGTCGGAGGAGCCGGAGATCGCGGACACGGATCCGCGGTATGTATTCATGGTGTAAGACGGAGAGCCGGCAGGACGCTAGGGCACAAGATTACGAAGACATCCTTTCACGATCATGTTGTTGTACATTAGAGTCCTTTGCACGATATGCATGAGCTGTACTTCCTAGATGCATGACTCGGGTGCATGGTTTGTACATGTGAGAACAGTTGAAGGCAAGCCGTCGATATGATGACAACTGCGATATTATGACAGTCGCTCAATAGAAGCGGTACGCATTCGGTTACGGTGCACTCAAACTGTGCAGACAAGTACTGTCTATAGCGAGACCTGGTAATGCATTACTAGGGTGCGATCATTGGGATACGGATTCGTGTATAGGAACGCTAGCTGTGTTTATAGAAACTGACGCTCGAGCAGCAAGAGCCTTCGATGACACCCAAGAGTAACGAATACGTTGTAGTGTGCATGTCCAGGTCACTGCTGCGATGTCGATTGGAAGCACAGCCGTCATATGTCCAACACCGCTTTGATTCGTAGCTCGAGGCTAGGAGATAGCCCGTCCTTGCCACGTATCTTCGGCTTGACAGTGTTGCTTCCGACCCGATAGAAGTCGTAGTCGACCCCCGCGTGTTCGAAGTGAAAGTACCGCACCAGAGTTGCGATCAGTATCTGTACAAGAAATCAGCGTGACATCCCGGAAAGGAGAGAACAGTGCTGACTGACCTTGAACTCCGCTAGTGCTGGTGATTGCCATTAAGTGTCAATGAGAGAACGCGCGCAGTTTTTTCACCTACCAAAGTGACGTCCGACACAGATCTTTGGTCTAGGAGTAAGGCTTGCATCAACATCGCACTTCCAGGCGGATATACGTTGACAACGTACCCATCCCCAAATGATAGCACATGCCCAGGAGCACGGACTGTCTTGACGCTCTCCGGCAGCCTCTTTCCGTTGTCTAGCCATCGTTCCGGTCTGAACACTTCTGAATCGGGTCCCCATATATCAGGATCGTTGTTGATGCCGCCACGTATGGGGATGTGGACGAGTTGCCCTGGCTTAACAACGACATGCGTAGCCCCCGTCGATCGGACGGGAAACTGCAAAGGGATACTCTCCTCGACTGTCGCCTCCCGTGTAAGGTTCATTACGATTGAATACGTGCGCATAGTTTCGCGTGCGACGGCGTCCAGGTACAGCAACTGCGTAGCACTCGCAAGATCATCATAGGTCGGGTCTCTGCCCGTGACATCTGCAAACGAGACGAGTTCTGCTCGAAGCTTGGACTGTATAGCAGGCTGGAGCGCGAGTTCGTGCAAGCATTCCTGCGATTCGAGACTGTCAGTTAACATAAAAGTAACATTGATGAAGCGTCATCATACCCTATTGCACTAGCAGTCGTTTCATAACCTGCGAAAATGACGGCTAGGATCTAACAAAATGGCGTCAGCACGTAAGAACATTGATGAATCTACTCCATCACGTACATTCGCGATGGCCAGATCTCGGTCCATTGGCTTCCCAGATAGGACCTTGCTGTTGTCTATCCGACATCGAAGGATCCTATTAGTACCTTCCTCTGCAAAAACATCATATGAGCAGAGCAACACGTACTCATGGCTTCCAGCAACTTGGAATGCATTCCATCACTTCTCATGCACTCGATCTCGCTGTCCTTCCACACCCTGTCAGCAACCTTGCCCAGTTCCGCCTTCATAATGCGCGGCCAGCGCTTGATTGGGATAGGTAATTTCCAGAGTACTGGGAATGCCTCGACGAACGATTCCGCAACAAGTGCAGCGTTCGTTAGAGGGAGATTGGCAATCTTGGCGAGCAGGGAGGAAAGAGACGCATTGTCGGAGATCGCATAAGAGAACGTCGTCATGCTGATGGCGTCAATTCTAGCATCAGGAAAACCCTACTTTCGGAATAACAACGAATGATGTATTATTACTGCGAAAAATGAGTAATTGTAGCCATTCTTTTGTTCGTTGTAGTAGTGCTTTATTCGCTATGGTCCGGAGGTCGACCTACGAATAACAGGATATTGTGCTGAATACAGTCGTGTTAGGGGCAGGGTTCCTCACTATTAGATGAATCATTGTCTTTATTCTTAATGTTCGCAGTGCATTCCACACAGACGCATAGGTGCGAAAAAACATGAGATGCATAATAATGTACTGACAGCGATCCAATACGATACAAACACAGCCAACATGACTCATTGGTAGAGCTACTCGTGATATATACTACTCGTAATCAATCCCTATTGTACTCCTACCTGCATGCATACAGGACCACCAGAGCAGGTACGACTTTTGCGCGGGTGTGGACTAGCGAGCGGGCGAGCAGATGCGCGAGCAAGAGTACGAGCGAGAGGGTGTCGAGCGAGAGGGTTGTCGAGCGAGAGGGTGTCGAGCGAGAGGGTGTCGAGCGAGAGGGTGTCGAGCGAGAGGGTGTCGAGCGAGAGGGTGTGCCAGTGAGAGGGCGTGCGTGCGCCAGCGAGAGGGCGCACAGGCGAGAGGGTGAGTAGACGAGAGATTGCACGGGCGAGAGGTCGCGCGAGCGAGAGGTTGCGCAGGCGAGATGATGCAGGGGCATGTGAGAGCAGGTGATCAGGCGAGAGCCAGTGGGTGAGCCAGAGAACCGACAAGCCACCGAGTGAACAGGTGAAACCAGAGATAGGCGAGCGCACGGGCGGGCGAGAGGGTGAGTGTATGAGAAATCGAGCCATTGAGACGACACTAGTGGTCGAGAGTGAGGTCGAAAGGACGCACGAGAGCGAGACAGGGAGGCAACGAGAAGCCGAGAGAGTGAGCATGCAAGAGGGCGGAAGGCTGAAAGCACAAGTATGCAGGCGAGGCAGGGCAGGCGAGATGACAGGCCCCATTGGCTGAGTAGGGCGGAGAGAGTCGGATGCGAGAGCGAGTGTGCAAGAAGGGGCGACTCTGACCAATGACCAGACGGGCGGCGGCGTGACAGATGGCAGGCAGGGGCAGGCGAGCATGCAAGAGGGCAGATGGGTGGACAAGCTTGGAGGTAACACGCTTGTAGGTAGGCGAGAGAGAGCAACTGACCGCCAGGTCGACGCGCAAGTGCGTCCGAGTCGCGGCTTGTGAGCGAACGAGAAGGGTAGTAAGTACAGCGAACATACCGTTGAGCCTTCCCACACTCTTCCTAAAGTGCTCGTGCTTGTGTTTCTTTGCCTTCTACCCTTGCCTCTTCGTTCCACTTTTGTCGCGCTGGGCGGCCGCGCAATCCTGTCGCTCAGAACCGGTCCTTCATGCGCAGTACGTGAGTTCGAGCCCGCATGATCGTGCTGCAGCTTACCAGAGCCACGCAAGCGGTGCGTTCGAGTCAAAAGACACGGGGATAGACGGAGAATGGGGAGAGACGGAGAATGGGGAGAGACGGAGAATGGGGAGGGACAGAGAACGGCTTGTTGTCACTGCAACTCATGAGAAGTGCTAAGCGCCTCAGCCACGACACGTCACGCGCGCTCGCAGGACTTCCTCCGGGTCCCCTCCTCCCTCAGTCCCTGTTCGTCACATCTGGTTCGCCCTCGCTTTCCCGCCGCTGACCTCCAGTACACACAAGTGGACCCGTCCGCGGGAGCCTGAGGCGGCACGTACATCGGACCACTAATTGGACCAAGATTGCGTTGTACGCAACTGCAACAAGCCCCAGCGACGCGCTAAGAGCGTCACTGAAGGCTCGCGAAGGGTTAAGATGCAGGGAGGAATGCGGGTTGCGCCCAGCAGGGCCAGCGAGTCAGGTGAGTACCCCACTTTTCACCTTGACTCCGGGAATGCCCACCAAGGACGAGTGGATAGAGCCTAGGTGCACGTTTGCTCAACAAGCACAAGTGCATACGAATACAACGCGCATTAGTACGACAAGGGCCAGCTTGCCGCACACTAATATTATGATGCAGTGCCCAAGCCCGGTACAACGCAGCTCATCGAGCAGGACCGCGATGAGCAACAGTTTGCCGGACACTGAGTGCGGCGTGCAAGGGCCCGCCGAGCAGCAGCCCGACGTGCATAGGCTTATTGAGGATGGGTACGCCACGGCGTCCCCTTACTGGTTTGTCTGCTAACTCGCTCGCTCGTCGACTCGGTAACCCGCTCTCGCCCTCCCTCGCCCTCGCCCTAGCTCGCCCACCCGCTATCCCACTTGCCCGCCGTCTCACACGCCCGCTGCTCCCCTCACCCATTATCGAATCGGCTGTCGCTCGGGGCCCTCGCCCGCCGTCCTGCTCGCCCACCATCTCGCTATCCCGTCGTCCCTCCAAGTACTCGTCTTCCTCTTGGCGCTCGCTTGTTGTCCCTCTCGCTGTCCTGCTTACCCACCATTATGCTCACCCGCCATTCTGCCTGCCTGCTGTCCCGCGCGCCCGCTGTCTTACTTGCCTATGCGGACACTGTACCTGCTGTGGCGGATTTGTACCCGGATGGGTACGTGCATGGGTTGAGCCTAGAGTACGCTTAGGTATACCTGTGCTCGGCCCCAGGCGAATGACTCCTGTGATACCGACTTGTAATGATGTAGTCTAGACCCTTGAGCTCAATACTATGCAGTCCGTCATTTTATAGACAATGTGTGCCCAGTGAGACGAATACATGCATATTATTGCACATGCGAGAAACAAGTACCGACTTCGGAATAATACTCACGAATATGAGAGGCGTGATGCATTGGATTGATAATGGCAAGGTAGTATTGAGTGTTCTGCCGTGTTCCGCGTATTATTGACAATTTTAGAACATTACCACGAATTACGGAAAGAGGGTTTTCCTGATGTACAGCATCAAGTCAGCATCGAATCAACAAAGTGACGGTGGCACGAACGCGAGGCTCTGCAATTCATGGCTGACGTCAAGGGTCAGGCCGGATGAGCCTGCATGGTCAAGCTTGTTTTCCCAGTCTGCCCGTAGCTGGGTCGTATCACGTTGAGTGGAGTGGTAAGCACTTCATACGGATTGACACCGACCTTGTTTGCGAGGTCAATGATAACCTGCGAGACTTCGCGAACGTTGGCGGATCTTTGCCTTCGAGTTCAGACAAATACTCAGCGCATAACAGGGTATAATCCGTACGTGAACGCAGAGTTGAGTACTGTCCTTTGTTGTTTGTGGAAATCGCCTGATTCCGAACAAAGTGAGCATCACAAACAAAGTTAGCGCATCCTGGCCAATGGACGAACCTTCAGCAGTGAAAATTGACTCGCCGAACTGATCGTCATTGCACTTGAGGACGTTGTATAGATAAACAAGACCCTGATACGTACGAACTCCGCCACCATAGCACGGTTCGACTCATTACGAATGTAACTGTAAGACCCGAGTACATGAGAGGCGCCCTTTGGGTCACCCATGACTAGCTCAGTTGTCTGTAATGTGGGTCAGGAGTCATGGAAAACGAGCGACGCGGTATAATGTCGACTTACCCCGAAAGGGCCTCTGACTTTGTACGTTTGCCCATACTTACTTCTCCAGCGGCTGAAGAGACTCCCGGCAGGTGCGCTGTGCAAATCATACCTGTAGCCCAGGATCCAGCTCGACGGTGTTGGGCCTGCAAGCTCAGGGAGCCTTGAGTATGCCTGCCGGAGGTGCCTCGCGAGCACTGTCAGAAAGCAGAGAGCGACCAAGGCAACGGCAGCGCTCATGACTAAAAGGTAGTAGGGTTGTGTGAAGCTTACGGTGTGGTTCGCCAATGATTCCGTTTTATAAGATACACGCACGACTTTTCTCGTCTGCGCTGATGGAGTTTCGTCGAGACTCAATACAGGCCCAACCCGGCTAGGTGGGACAAATTTTGACGCATACGCGTGAATGTGGTCGAGACTAGGAAAGCGGCGTGCCGGCACGCCAAATGGGGACCGACATGATGCGTATGTATTATCCGCTCGGCGTCCAATCATACGTCTGACTTTATTGAGTGGGCTAGAGCGATAGCTTGTGACCAAGTGAGACGTACCCAAGACAAACGCCTTCTATCACCTGGAGTAGTGTGCCGCTTGACTGGAATGTGGCTGCTCTCAGTAGCTCAGCGAAGCGTCGCAAGCTCATTCATCTTCGTTATTCACGACTGTTTCATCAAGGATTGTTTGGGTTTGATCTTGGCCTGACACCGCCGATTCATCTTTTGCGATATCTCGATAGACAAGGTACACACCGGGCCTCCTACGTCAATACCGTATGTAATTGCGGCGGCCATCTCGCCGGGTTTCACAGAAATGGTGCGAGTTCCAGACGGAGCTACGCCGGGCCCGAGACAATGTAGGGTGGATGGGGGATGATGGCCAGGCCCGAGTGAGGTTGCGGTGATACTGAGACAGGCGTTACGAATCCGGTTACCGGTAGTTCATGCATTGAGGATCGTTGAACTCTTGTCTGCGGCTAGGCTACGCTTGTGATTGAAGGAAGCAGCGGTTTCACCCCAGTCATCGTTATTATTGTCTAAGGTGGACGGGTAGATATTCAGTGAAATGCGGCCCTAGAGAAGGGGCTACTAAAACATTAGGACGCGGAATGGCACGGACACTGATTTCATCGTGGACACAACAGTGCCCTGTTCTGAGGTCTGTCACGAGGCACAGTACAGGTGAACAACGTCGTGGTCAGAGAGGCTGAGAAAGAAGAAGGCTATGAACGCACATCGGTCGGACCTCCACCGGGCCTCTATCTCCGTTGTCGCAGCTCAAGTGCAATATATGCACATTAAATGCCATTGGAATGCCGTTTACTGCTCCGGGTAGTGTGAAACGACGGTCGTATGTATGTGGCCGCCCCGTTCGAGATGATCCTGCAAGGGATCTTCGCGCGGTGAGAGCGAATATTCCTAGGACCAAAACGGCCTTACATATGTATGCAAAGAGCTCATAGTCTCCTACTTCCCTCATGACTAGATTCGCTATTTGATGGTGCTACTCTAGCGCGAGCTCAGTCGGATATCGAAGGAAGAGGAATAGAAAGAGGAGGGAGGAGCGGAATTGCACCGACACCGATTGTGCGCGCCCGTTTCGGAGACTCCTCCGTAACTTGTGCTTACATAATCGTCACTACGTTCAACTGATAGTTCCAACCGCACGATGCGCCACTGGTCATGAAACTGCACAATGCGACTCGATGGAGATCCTCGACCCACACTGGAGATATCTTGCAGGATTTGGCTGACATTGCTAATATGGAAAGCCAAAACACGGAGACCCGACAGCGACTCTCACCATGACCACTCCGAGTCGCAAATCCTCGCTGTGTCGCCAACTCGGCTTCAACATTCAAGATAGATCGTGCTCTACACAGGTCTGCGGAAGTTACGGTGTACAAGGCACGGTATCCGCGGACACTATCAGCCACTAAAGCATTCGGTGGCTCGGGTTCGGTCCTGGAACTAGGCGTGCACGGTGAGTATCTCCATATTGGCGGCGCATTCGCTGCATGCCCTCGATCTCATAAATGCAACTGAGGCCTGCCGCTCTTTTGTCGTTAGTTGTCGCTTAGTGAACAGAGTCTATGACGCGGACCATCCCTCAACTCAAGTCGACGCTGCAGAACATCGAAGTCGTGTTCCCGAAGCGACGAAGCTCCTTACGCGGGGAAGGCCCAGGTACTCGATGAACATCGAGAGTTGTCACCCCGTCCCATGCAAGCCCACCAATGGCTTGGACAAGAGGGGCCATCGAGTGCCTCAGGGGTAATGCGGGCTGGGACAATGTATGGAGACAGAATTACAATCCTGTGAGTATTGTGTCCGAGTCATACCTTAATGTTTTGGCTCAGACCACGTATTTGTCCCTTCTCGGGAGTTTCATCCTTGCGACTCCGATGCATTCAATGCTTGGGTTGTCTGCGACCCAGACGTTTGACCCGTGGCATGCGACTACTGAGGTTCTCCCAGTCGCCGGGGGGCAGTAAAGATGGATCTTAGCTTATCTTCCGAGTCGCGGGCACTGTGCCTGATCGATCCTCTCTCGCGTTGACGCGACCGAAAAGAACACAAAAGCCACACAAAAACCCAACCGTGAGGTCGAGCAGTGGTATGCGAGGCCTCTGCGTCTATGAGATGTACGGGGGACTGTACAGTGGTCTAGGTAAGAAGGAGGAGGACGGACAAGACTCCGAACGACGTGGGAGAGCTTCGAAGATGTCGGAGACTGTTCGAAGACGAGTGCTAAGCCTCGAAGGTAGGAGGGAGGGTTTCGACAGACGTGTCGAACGAACGGTGACAAGGAAGGCGAGCGACGGCAGGAGGAGAAGTGTAGAGCCTCTCGGGGCAACTACGAGCTGGCGAACGTACTGGCGAACTGACTGACTGGCTTCGAACGTACTGACTGACTGGCGAACTTGCTGACTTCGAACGTACTGGCTGACTGACGAACCTCGCCGGTGCGAGGTGAGATTGAGAGGGTAAGGGGGTCTCTGAGATTCGAAGGGAACAAGTCCCAGAGTATATACAGGAAAATACGGTCCGAAGACCAAGAGAGCCAAGAGAAATCCAAGAAATGATGAATGAGAGTGATAAGGAAAATAGCCAATCGGAGACTGTCACAACGCTCGACCCGGACCTACTAACACATGAGAGAACCCAACTCGGCCTTCCGCAAGTTCCGAATAACGGGCGACCGTCCCCGAACGGTGAAGGTCATAACCGGAGCCGGTGACAGTCCTCGAAGATATGAGACAGCCGCAGGAGTTTGCCTGGCTTACACGAACATGCCGCACCTCGACCCAACTTCCGAAGCGTATGCTGCCCGCTACTACCGCCTCCTAGAGGTCCTCAAGACCGAGGGACTTGTCGAGCCGCGATACGATGCCAACAGTCCCGGAGAGTGGCTGGCTTGGGCCCACGGAGTCCGTTGGATGATCGTACGTGCCTCCGGACATTGACTATCCTTCGAACCATCGTACCGACCTTCGAACAGCGCTTCTTGTTCGAGTCCCGTAGCCGGGCTATCCTGCTAGCGAACGATACGCTTCCTGCTCCCAGGTCGTTCCCCGAGATTGACGAGTTGATGCGTTACCTTGACGAGGTCTTCCACCGCGATGGCAACCAGGGAGATATCCTAGGTTCGCCCTACCCTACGATCGCCTGGTCCGAGACCTTGGTGCTGCTCGAACAAGTTAACCAGGCCGAGCGTCGTCCTCTCGCGAACCCGCAGTATCAGCGCGAGTCGTTGATCCTGTCCGATTTTCGCCAATTGCCCGACAACCTCGAGTCCATGGGTCGAGCGATTCACAACATCGCAGTCGACCAGCGCCGCACGCACGGCACCCTCGTCGGGTTGCTCGAAAGCCTGCTCGAGCGCGTCAACACTGACCGTGGCTCCGACACCGGTCCGTCTGTTCGTAGGGGTAGAGGTGGAGGTCACGGGTGTGGAGGTCGAGGCCATAGATACGAGAGTTGCCGAGGCCGTCACTAGTTAGTTTGACCTAGCCGTGTACTTGCCCGTAGTCCTACCAATGTAGTGACTCTTCTAAACCGTGTGACTTCGCCGCTAAGGGTCCCGAACATGGACGCTTGAGCTTCGAACATCGGGCGGTTCCCTCGAACGGACGGATAGCGCGTCGAGCATACGGACTTAGTGTACTGTTGTATCGACCGTAAATGGCGTTTTCGGTGAGTAGGTGAGCTAAGGGCTCATCATCTCCCCCTTACTGAGATACTGACCGTCCTCGGTCGGCTCGAACACGCCGGCGCTTGATTTGCGTCCGCGATCATCGAGATGCTTCCGCGCCAGGCCGTCCGAAGGTCTTGTCCAATGGCGAGCACTCGAGAAGCGATTAGCGAACGGCAGGACGTGCCTCGATCACGTTGATCCGAAGAATTAATCCCATTGGACGGGAGGTGAGCGCTTCTTTCCCGTTTTGGACTGGTTCTGATGGGGATGATCCCCGTTGTTTCAGCGCCTCGAATGCGGTAGGTGGACCCACAAAGCTCGAGCACACATATAGCGGGGGGGATCCCAGCCGAACTTCGCTTAATCCCCCGCTTCGCTCGCCCATCTCCTCCTCTGTCCACTCGTCCCATGTCCGCTTCGTCTGCCTCCGCTCCCGCGCCCGTCCCTGATCTCGCCGGCGCGCCTGCGTCGGACGCCGACTACACCGTGGATCCCAAAACCGGCTTCCCCGTCCCGCACGACCCGAAGAGCCCAATGGCTCCGCTCGCCAATTGGGTCGTAGCGCACCTCGTCCCAGAGAACCCCGAGGCGATTGAAGAGTGGATCGAGGGCGCGTTCGCTGCCATGGTAAGTCGCGTCCGTCTCGTTTAAGTCTTGTTAACTTAGTGTTCGAAGAATCGGTACACTCGCGTGACGAAGGGCGCGACCCTCGCTGCCCGTTACGCGAACGCGTTGGGACGGCTGCTTGTCCTTGCCACTCACGCCAATCCGGAGGCCGCGCGCCAATGCGCCGAAAACATGCAGTGGCCACTGCTCGACGCCGCCATCGATCACGCGCGCAAGGAGGCCGAAGACCGTCGCCGCTGGGAAGCGAACCAAGCCCAGCTACTCAAGGAGGCCGAAGAGCGCGAGCGCCGCGAGCGACGGGAGGCGGCCGAGGCCCAACAACGTCAAGAGGCCGTAGAGGCCGAGGAAAATGCACGACGCGAGGCCGCCAAGGCCGAAGAACTCGAACGTCGCGAGGCCGCCGAGCTCGAGGAGGCCGCCGAGGCGCACAAGCGCGAGGCTGACCGCCAGCGTCGCGAGGAGAAGACCCTGCCACGACGTGGCCGGTCTGGTGCTCGGGGAAAAGGTAAATCCGTGCTCAGTCCCCCACCGCCTCTGACGTCTCGACTGTCCGCGCCGAATCGCCGGAGGTCGAGATCGTCTCCGAGCCCAAGGGCTCGAAGAAAAACAAGAAGCGCAAGGCCCCGGCTGACGGTTCGGCGCCCGACGTCACGGACCCGGCCGTCCGCAAGCTCGTCAGTCGTGCGACTACGGTCCGCGACAGGACGATGGCGGTAAGTGCCCACCTCCTGTGTTCGCCGTTTTCTACTAACCGTTCGTGCCTTAGTGCGACCGCTGCGCCGCGGGCTACGCTACTCCGAAGGAGTGCGTTTTCGAAGCTGACGCGGTCGCATGCAATCAGTGCTTGCACGACCAGCAGGGGTGCTATTGGGGTGCCGCCACGCTGGCGGGCACTCGTAAGGCGCGCCGTGCCGGTAAGTCCCTTTCCTATCTTCGAAGACCACCATTTCGTTCGTAGCTGACACCTTCCGTTTCGTAGGCAAGGGCGTCGACGCCGAGGAGCCTGCAGCCCCCGCGCCTCCGGCTCCTGTCACGGTGCCGGTTCTGGGCTCTACGGCCTTCTCGTCGTCGCGCATGCCCCTCCATCCTCGTGCCGCCGCGGCCTTGCACGCCGCGCAGACGCAGACTCCGCCGATCGACATCTCGGCGATCCTCCAGGCGCAGTGCGCCCCGGTCCGCTCGCTCGCCGAGGCCCGTGCCGCCTTGACCGCGACTACCGAGCGCGTCGGCAACGTCGAGGCGTCGTTGAACCTGATGGGTCTCGAGCTCGCGGTGCTCGAGGGCCTCCAGGAGTACTACAGCCGTCGTGTCGACGAGCTGTACGTCGAGTCTACGACCGTTGCGCGTGGCGCGTTCGATCCGCCTGCCGCTGGATCCTCGGCCGGGCCTTCGAAGGGGAAGTCTTCCAAGTAGTTCGTTCGTAGTATCTCCCGTCGCGTTCGTGACTCCGTAGATGTGTTCGTCGTGCTCTGATTGTGTCTCGCGCGTGTGGCTGCTGATTTGTAACGTCTCGCTCTCTCGTACTTGTATAATGCATCTCTTGTCTTGTCTGTGTACGCGGTGTCCTGCGAATTTTGAAGCGTATGTGCAGGAATGGCTAATCAATGAAGATAAATAGAATTGATTGGGTATTTTATGCAAGTCCTTTGAGAGACTCATTCTTCGTCTTCTGAAGCTGAAGACTCGTCGTCTAGCTCGTCGGGTATGTCGGACGCCTCTGGCTCGTCGTCCCCTAGAGTGTCTGACTCCTCCATTTCACGCACACGTTCGAAGGGTACGTCCAGGTGTTCGAGCGAAATCGTGATCGACCTTCGAGCAAGGTAGGGAATGACTCGAAACGCGGCCATAGGTCTATCGAGGACTGTGCCATCTAGTTCAGCAATGATGTAGGCACCTCCTCGGTTTCGAGATACGACGACCATGGGTCCTTGGTACCGTGGGCGCATCTTCCGGTTCAAGGCTTTCTCTATCGCTGTGTTTCGCACGAGGACTAAGTCCCCACGCTGGAAGTCAAAGTCTTCGATCGTGTACTGGTGTTCTCGTTCGAAGCGTCGGGCAGCCTCACGTCTCGCTTCGTAGACCTTCGAATAGATCTTCGAAAGGTCCTCCGACCGTTTCTGAAGTGCTACAGCGCGTCGTGCAATCAAGTCGGTAGTGTCGAGTGCTGTCTCAGGCGGTGGGACAAGGTACGTTGCTTCGATAACGTCGAGAGGCAGTATCGGGTGCGTGCCTGTCGCTGCAAAGTATGGCGAACATCCCATTCTTCGACGAGTTGTTACGCGTTCGGACCATAGTACGAATGGAAGACCTGTGACCAGCGCGACTGATCTCCGTCTGCTGCCTTAAACAACGCTTGTCTCATGTCGAAGTGCGAACGTTCGATGATACCGTTCGCTCGCGAGTTGTAGCCACTGATCCTGATATGGTTGATGTGATACTTCTTCGAGAGGTACTCGAGCGCCTTGACCCAGGGTGCGCCGTTGTCGGAGACTAGTTCAACAAGCGTGCCCCAGCGACAGACAATGTCTTGATATAGCCATTCGCCAAGGGTCTGAGCTGTCTCTCTTCGAAGCATTCGGGCTTCGGGGTACGTGATCGAAGAACAGCGCGCTTGCGCTATGAGCTTATAGCCTCCCGAAACAGGCATGAACATCGTGTCGCAGAACGCCTTCATGAATAGTCCGGCTGGCATCGCGACCGTCGGTGGGATGAGGATCTGTCGTAACTGACGCTTCTGACATAGGTCGCACGTTCGAACATACCAGCCTACGTCGGACTTGTGATCGGGCCACCAGAAGCGTTCGGAGACTGCTACAATCGTTGCGTGGATTCCGCGGTGTCCGATCCTATCGTGGCTCTCGCGTAATGTTCGAAGCCTTCGCTCGGGTGGTAGGACAACCTTATGCGCGCCTTGACCATTTCGTCTCCAGAGTCGATCCCCGGTGACGAAGAACTGCGTCGCGTACTTGTAGAACGCCTCGAACGCTCGTTGCGAAAGTCCGTCTGGCTTCGAAAGCGTCATCAGGAAATGCTTAACTTGCTCGACGCGTGCGTCTAGCTTTCGAGCTTTGTCCGAACGTGGTACTATCGCGTAGTCGTCGTCATCCTCCCCCTTACTGAAATCTTGACCGTCCTCGGTCAACGCGAGCACCGAAACGCTCGAAGGGTGGGAGAGGGTGGGACAAGGCTGTATCATGTGCACGAATGAGTACATGTTGTCGATCCAGTCTTCGAACGCGTCGTCTTCGTCGATTGGGTCATCGCCGGGTTGCGTCGTTCTTCGGGACAGTCCATCCGGTCCGTGCGAAGTCCCGGGCACATGCACGAGAGTGAAGTGAAACGTGAGAATTGAGACAATCCAGCGATTAATGCTCGCGCTCGGTGCGATGTCAGGATTAGCGAGCATGCCCTTGATGTAGCGAGCGTCGACTTCCACGATCAGGTTTCGAATCCCGATGACATACATTCGAAGCGCTCGAAGAGCGCGGAACAGTCCATAGATTTCAAGTTTTGGTTGCGAGAATCGACGTTCACGGTCGTTGAGCGTGATTGACCCGAATCGGCTGTAGTACCTGCGCTTGGCGTCCTCCTCGTCGCACTGGCATAGGAGGAATCCGACTGCAATGAAGGACGTGTCGACGGCCAGAATAACAGGTGCCGTCGAGTCGTAATTGATCGAACGAAGTGCTGGGCTTTCGAGCAAGGCCTGCTTCAAGTCGTCCTGAGCCTGCTGTTGTGCGGGGCCCCACTCGAAGGGCATATCCTTCCTTGTTAGACGGACGAGCGCGTCGGCCCGGTGCGCGAAGTTCTTGATAAATATCCTGCACACTCCGATCGTGCCGAGAAATGCTCGAACATCGGACAAGGTCTGACAGGCGCCCCAGTTTCGGATGGTCGCGACTCGAGATTCGTCAGGCAGGCGCCCTTGAGGCGTACAACGGTGGCCAATGACCATGATTTCTCGGGCTATCAGCACACTCTTGACTCCCGAAAACGTTCCACCCGCGTAGCGCATTCGAGTGACGATCCGGTTAAGGTTCTGGAAGTGTTCCCAGACGAACCTTCGAATGCCAGGATTCTGCGGAATGACTTCTCCACCGTAGTCGCTAGCCGGACCTTTCAGCGGAACGTCGTCGATGTAGGGTACAGTGTGTTCGGGAGTTTCGGGCTGAAGGATATAGGTTACGTCGTCGTGGAAGATGGGCACTGCATTTGTCCACCCCATAGGAAGCGTAGTAAGTCGCATGGCTCCGTACGGTGTCTGGAACGTAGTGAGATCTCTCGAACTTTCGGCGATATAACGTTCGTCGTAGCCGACATAGAGGTCTAGCATCCCTCCGCACGTTCGACCTCCGAACTGTTCGGCGAGATGTTCGGGAGTCGGCGGGACACCAGAGTGTTGGATCGTGACTGCGTTGAGAGGCTCGAGACTGTGCACAATCCGCAAGGACTTGCCATCCTTCTTAACAACACAAAACCACCGCGAACGGTACGACGAGTTCGAAGGTTCGTAGACGCCGGAGTCAATCTTGCGACGAATCATCGAACAGACCTCCTTGTACAGGCCAGGAGGGATAGGGATGTTCTTCTGGACCCAAGGCGTATGCGGGATCACAGGAAAGTCTATAGGTGGGAAATACTCGGACTTGAAGTTGCCACGTTCGTTGTCTGACCACGCGAACGCGTCGTTGTTCGTAGCCATGAAGTGGTGAAGTAGATCGCGTTCGCAGGTTGTAACAGATCATCGTCGTGTAACTTATCCGAGATGGCTGCCCTTTCGGCCGTGTAGCGACCTTCGGGCTTGAAAGGAGGTGGGTTGGGGTTGAGTTCACGCATCGTAGAGAGCGGATCTCCCTTGATGTCGCGAACGATACGAAACTGTTCGGGGACGGACCCGAGAACAGGTCTCGTCTTGAGTGCGACCGGCTTGTACTTCTTCTTCGATTTTGCCTGTGCGAATGTGGACACATCAGGAGCATCCTCGGACGAGTCGGTACTGTCGTGGGTATGGCCGGTGCGGGTATACGTAGGTGAGTGTTCGAACGAGAGAATGTGTTCGGAGAAGTGGTCGAAGATCTATGCGTGTTCGAAGGTTTCGAAGCGTATGACGGGGTATGCTGAGTCGATCTCGTAGCCTCGGTGGCTGTCCTGACTTCATCGAAAACAAAACTGGAATAGGTATGTGGAACGGAGAGATACGTAGCCGCGAGAACTGGGTCTTCGAGAGATGATATGTTGGCATAGGCAGAAATGGACGGGGTATCGTTTTCGAAGTCGATCACAAGCGCGACTTGCTCGTCATCGTCGGCCTGAACTACGTGTTCAAAAGTCCCGACTGCCTCTTCTGAAAAACCTCTTGGAACTTCGGACGTCCTCGAGGCATCGTAGGTACCGTGATCTGTTCGGACGTGTTCGGGCACAACAGGGTGATGGTTTGATTCTCGTCGGCGAAGTTCTTCACCAGGCTCTCAGTGATGACGTCGAATGGTCGGCCTAGAAGTACGTCGTACGACGCGCGCTTGATGACGTGGATCTGGAGATACAAGGTGATCGGGCCGACTTGACATGGTACGTTTCGAACAAGGCCGAGCGAGCGGTCGACTCCACCGTTCGCGGATTGCATGCTGAGTACGATGGTCGGGTCGAACGATAAACCGAGATGATAGCACAGTGCTTCCGACATGCAGATGACCTGAGAACCGGGATCGAGAATGCAGGCTACCTTCTCCTTCCGATCGATCGTGAGGTCGATCGTTCGAAGCGAATGGGACTCAGCCGCGACAGTGAGTTCGCTAGGTATCGCGCCTCGAGGCAACACCCTCAGGTACGTCTCGTACAAGTCTGGGATGATGGTAGTGTCCGGGTCGAGCTCGTTGTCGTGGCAGTCTACTAACGCAGGGTCGTGTGTTGGAAGTTCTTCGAACGCAGCCATGTTCGTCGAGGTCGGGTTCGAGTCGTGCGTCACTCTTCGGGGCGTCACAGCTTCGCGATAGCGGTTCCGAAGCTCGGGCGAGATGCTCAGCAACTCCTCGATGGTCAGCGGGACTGTTAAAGTTACAAGGTCTCAGTCGCGTCCTCGTGGTACTCGACTCCATTGCTACTGTACCTGTTAAAGTTACAAGGTCTAATACTACAGTATCAGCATCTTCTGGCTAGAAATACAACAGAGAGAAAGCTTACCTCAGTCGCGTCCTCGTGGTACTCGACTGAGGTAGCTAGTGTCTACGTGTGTCCGTTACAGTCCGTTCGTCCATCACGTGTCCGCGTCGTCACAAGCGCGCGCGTCACGGTCCCACTTCAACAGTCCCCCTGGGCCGCGACGCGCATGTACTGTAAATGTCTAAGTAGAGTAGGTAAAGCAAGTGCCTTCGTGGAAATGTCCGCTGGGTTCTCGGTGCCTGGAATATGAACAATCTTAAGTTGCTTACCCCGGATTGCCTCGCGCAACCAGTGGTACCGAATGTGCAGGTGCCGCACTCGCGAGAAGTTCGCCGAGCGAGTCGCCAAGCTCTCTCCCCCGCTGCTGTCCATTCGGATGACAACGGGACGAGCCACGGGCACGTAGATTTCGTCCATGAAGTTCGCCACCCATACGCCCGTCTGCCCCGCGTGCACAGCAGCGATGTACTCCGCCTCGGTCGTCGACAGCATCACGACCTCCTGTCGCCGCGAGCTCCACGAGACTGGCCCTCCCGCCATCATCACGACGTGACCATGAGTCGACCGGCCAGTGTCGGGGCAGTCGCCCTGAGACGCGTCCGAATACACAGTCGGCTGGAGTCCCGCCGGGTGGTATCCGTCGTAAGTGATTCCATGGTCGAGCGTTCCTTTGATGTATCGCAGGACGCGCTTGAGTGCGCGCCAGTGGTCATATCCCGGGTTCGCCATGAATCGACTAAGCAGCTGGACTGGGTATGAGAGGTCGGGCCTTGTAGCAACGGCTAGGTACATGATTGCGCCCAACGCCTCTCGGTATGGGATCTTCTCCATCTCCGCTTGCTGTTCAACGGTCGCCGGCTCGGCTTCTTTGGAAAGTTTGCAGCCTGGGTCGAGGGGCGTCCGAACCGGGTTCGAGTCCTTCATCCCGAAACGGTCAAGCACTCGCTCTGCGTACGCGCGCTGGGTCATGCGCATCGTTCTCTTCTCCCGGTCCCGCTCGATCAGCACGCCCAGCATGTACTTAAACTCACCTCCCCCGCTGAGCCGGTACCGCACAGCGAGTTCGGATCGCAAGGTCGCCAGGCCCTCCACCGAGTCCCCCGCCTCCCCGATGTCGTCTGTATACGTCGCTGTGATTGCTAACCCGTCGTCGTCGAACCTAGCTCGCACGCATTCGTCCGACCGCGATCGCGAGAAGCCCAGCTCCTGGTACGTTTTGTCAAGGTTCTTCCACCAATCATTCCCCGCCTGCATGCACCCGTATAACCCTCTAACCATCCTACAAACATGAGTCGGGAATTCTTTTGAAACGTACCCTGCCGGCTGCTCCATATAGATCGCTTCTTCCGGGGATGCGTTCAGGTAGGCTTTCTCGACGTCGTCCTGGGCCATCTCCATATCACGCACGACTGCAGTCGCGCAGACCAGACGCAACGACTCGAACCGCACGACAGAGGCGTGGGTCTCGAAGTAGTCTACGCCCGGTATCTGCTGGAACCCCTTCGCCACCAATCTAGCTTTCGGCTTCCACTTGCCTTCAGCTTCATCCTCCCCGGCGAATTTTCGTGCGAAGACCCATTTGTTCCCGATAACATTCATGTCCGGTGTGCGAGGTACGAGCTCCCATGCTTTGATCTTCGTCAGTCCTTCGATCTCGCTGTCCATCGAAGGAGTCCAGATCTCAGGCTGGCGGCACGCCTCCTTGTAGGTCTCCGGAGTTTTGCCCCCGCGGTACCATCGAACATCGCCGTCCTGGCCAACTGAGGTTGCCTCCGTGAACATAGCGAGGTATGCGCCTTCCGGGCTCAAGTTTCGAGGCGCCTCCTCATCACCATCGACTGCCCAGGCTTCTCCTTTGCTACGTGCTGCCTGCTCGCGTTCGTCTGACTCCTGAGATTCACGGAACTTCTGACTCGGTGCCGTGGTCCTCGCAGATCGACGTGGAGGTATTGCCTCCCTAGGCGCCATGATCGGTACGTCTTCCACTGTGGGTCTCTGCTCCCCCGCGACTACTGGCTCGACCGGCTCTGGCTCCGCCTCTCGTACCTCGTCTGGTGCGTCTACAGCTTCTGGCTCGGCGATCTCGGCGGCTTCGGCTTGTATAACAACAGGTGCGCTCTGAATCAAGGTTCGGTGTCCCGGGCCTTCCTCGAATATGACATTGCGACTCCAGACCATGCGTCCCGTTGCCGGGTCCCAAAGTCTATAGTTTGCATTCTCCGTATATCCGACGAGAATGCATCGTATTGACTTGGGATCTAGTTTCGTGCGGGTTTCGTCCGGCACCTTCGCCCAAGCCACTGATCCGAACGCTCGCAGGTGCGCGACATTCGGTACGTGTCCAAACCAGGCCTCGTACGGAGTACAGCCTCCCTGACGCGCTGACGCTGTCAGGTTTTTCACGTAAGTCGCCGTCTTGTAAGCTTCTCCCCATAGCCCGACTGGCAAACCGGTGTCAAAAAGCATCGACCTGGCATGATCGCCCAAGGTCCGATGTCCGCGCTCAGCCACTCCGTCCTGCTGGGGCGTGTACGGCGTAGTCATCTCGTGTATGATGCCATGTTTCCGAGTGAAGGCGGCCCAGATTGAGTTGTCGAACTCGTGCCCATTATCGGTGCGTATGCGTCGAATTTTCTTGCCAGTCTGCAACTCGGCCATCGTTTTGAAGTTGCTGAATGAGTCTAGCGTCTCCTCTGCCTCTTTGGTTCGCAAGAGGTTGAGTGCTTCGAACGAAGACTTCCCGTCATGAAGCGTCATGCCGTGGTGGGCGCCGCCGAGCGATGGTTCACGAGCGCGTCCGGTTAAGTCGATGTAGATGCGCTCGCAGACGTCCTCCTCGATACTGGACGACGTGAAGGGGAGACGAGGGTGCTTCCCTTTAATGCAATCCTCGCACTTCCCGAGTGGCATCCCTCCGACGATCTCCATCCCCTCCACTGCACCGGATTTAGCCATCTCCAACACTGTCCGTTCGCTGGCGTGTCCGAAGTGGCGATGCCAAGTGTGTACGTCGGTGGCTCTGGCGTTCGTCAAGGATGCCAGGGCACTCGACTCTCCTGGCGCGACAGTAGCAATGTTCGGTATGGACTGACCGTCGACTCGGGTTAAGACGACCTCGTACAGGTTGCTGGGGGTCACCCTGCCAACGAGGATAGGGTCTCCTCCTCCCTGACCAGCGATACGCATCTCTCCGGCCTTGATCACGATGTCGCAGCCACTACCGTCGATCCGGGATACGGATATAAGGTTCGCAGCGAGGTCTGGTACATGGAGTGCGTTGCGGAAGGTGACCACAGACCTCCGCCCGTTGATCGTCATCTCGGCGTGCACGCATCCGACCCCGATGATGGTGAAGTCCGCGCCTCGTTTGGCACTGCTCCCAGAGTGCGGGGTTAGCGGCATGTACTCCGAAAAGCTTGCACGGTCCGTGAAGTAGTGGTGACTTGCGCCTGAATCGAGGTACGCTCGGATGATTCCGTCGGTCGACGTATTCTGCACCAGCGTCGCACTTGCCATGAAGACGTTGTAATTCGGAGCGACGGCGGAAGTGGATGAAGACGACGCGGCGTTCGCGGTAGCTGCAGCGTTCGGTGCCATTGGGTGAGCTAAGTCAGCCGGTGAGCCCTTCTTTGGTCTCGGCTGCGACTTCCAGTTGGCCGGTTGTTGTCCTGCCATACCTCCTCCCTCGCAGAAGCAACACTCCTTCGAGTGACCTTTCCACAGGCACCAGTCGCAGATGAGCTGCGCCTTAGCCGCTGTCATGAACGCCGAGGTATGCTGTTCGCCCGGTACCGCCGTCTGCGTGACTCCGAGTGGGTTCTGCGGCTGCCCCGTACGCAGCATCTTGTTGTCGTGTACAGCGAGGATCGTCAGGATGACGTCCTCTGGATCCGACTTCGTGAGTAGTCCTGCAGTTATGTGGTTGTAGACGTCTCCCATGGACTGGCAGATGATTATAGCGAATCGATGGTCGGTGAGGGGTGACGCCATCCCGTTGCACGCCTTGCGACGACGGCGTAGTTCTTCGAAATGGGCATGGATGTCTGAGCCAGGGACGTACTTGCACTTCTTCAAATACTCCTCGGCATTCATAACCGCCAGCTCGCTTCGCCTCTCCTTTATCGCCAGTAGTGCCGTCCAGAACTCGTACGCCGTAAGACCGAAGGGCTCGACTCCACAGATCGAAAGATCCATGTTGAGCGTGCATGTTGCCTTCGCGTGCAGGTCATTCTTGTTCCATTTGGCAAGCTCGGTCACTTCGGCTGGAGTGGGCGTGGCGCCATCAGGTGTAGGTGCGGTCGTCTTTCCGAGCAGATGGCCTAGCTTCCCCTGGAGTTCGACAATGGTAAGGATCTTGCTCTTCCATTGCACCCAATTTGTGCGATTCAGGTGAAAGTTCTCAGGAAGAATGATGACTTTGTCCTTGTCGTCCGACATCGTGGGTATATGCGTTTTCGTTGACTATATGCGCGTGAAAACGGTGGTTTTGCCGTGGAAACGTCGAAAGCGGGTGGTTGTGCCCTTAAAGTGTTGTCGGTTTGTACGAGGAAGCGGTCAGGAAGTCGAGACGGGGCTCATAACCTGTTAAAGTTACAAGGTCTCAGTCGTGTCCTCGTGGTACTCGACTCCATTGCTACTGTACCTGTTAAAGTTACAAGGTCTAATACTACAGTATCAGCATCTTCTGGCTAGAAATACAACAGAGAGAAAGCTTACCTCAGTCGCGTCCTCGTGGTACTCGACTGAGGTAGCTAGTGTCTACGTGCGTCCGTTACAGTCCGTTCGTCCATCACGTGTCCGCGTCGTCACAAGCGCGCGCGTCACGGTCCCACTTCAACAGGGACCGTTGGCGTGCTCATGGAGCGCTTGAAGACGGACTCGGCCAGCTGGGCCTGAACTACAGGTGCAAGATTCGTATACGAGCCGTCCCGGTTCTTAAACTTCGTAGGCGCTGCTCCGAAGTTTCGGGTCGTCGGTGGTGCATAGGTCGCGTCCCGAACATTTGCGAAGGGATGGATCGGACTCTCCTTGTCGGGAACTGACTGCGCTGGCGGTGCCGAGGCTTGGACGCTCGGCCTAGACTCTGCAGGTGGCGTCGGAGCTCTCGGTGGCGGACCTGCACGCTCTACACTCTTCGAACGCGTGATTGGGGTCTCGATCGGTGCTGCTTGCTGACTCGACACAGGCGGCGAAGCGAAGCGTACGGTACGCTCCTTCGAAGAGCCTCGGGAGTCCGGAGCTCGTGACTTATCGGTGGGCAAGTTCGCAGGACGGGCCGTGGAACGCTGCGGCCTCTTGTCAATCATGACGCCGTCGAACACGTGCTTCTTCCGCTGCTCTTGGGCGTAGACCTCCGTGATATGTGACAGCTGGTCTCGCATACGTTCGAGGGTCTCGCCAATGTCTAAGGCGTACGTCGCAGTCGGTGGGGCCTCGATCGCTTCGTAGAGTAGCTGGGAGGTAGTCGAACCTTGGGTGGCACCGCCCGAACCGTTCGAAGTGTTCGCGTTAAGTCCGACTTTGCCGGTGCGGCGCGCGTACTCATAGATGGCGTCGCGGAGGGTCTCGCCCTCTCTCCTGCTCATGAATCGACCGTCGAACGACACGACCTTGCCGTCTGGGTTCCTCCGGCACAAGCCCTTCTTGGCGTCGTCTTCGAACATTTCGCAGTCGTTGATGCGACAGCCCGAACGACCGCAGTAGAAGCAGTGAGGGCCGTCTCTACCGCCTGGTGGCCGGGGGACCGACTCCTAAACTGCTGAGCCTCGAGAGTCTTGATCAGCGTCTGCAAGACTGGTAGGAGGTCTTCGTTTTAACGCCGGACGAATTAGATGGTGCGACGTTCGAAGGACCTGAGGGGACGTTCGAAGATTGGACTATGACTTGTTGAAACGTCGAAGCGGGGGTAGGGCCGTCTAGGACCCATTGAGCGGCGATGTAGATCTGCGCGAAGGTCCATGGCTTGCGTCTCGAGTGGTCGGGGTTCTTCATGAACAAGCGTTGTTCGATCGGTCCCCAAAGCGCTGGGGGAAAGCCTTGCTGGAACCTTCGATCTTGTTCGAGCGTCGAGAGGGAACCCTGAGCGATGAGGTACTCGGAGATCATGTAAAAATCACGATAATAAGCGGCGAGGTCGAGCGCGTTGCTCAGGCCAAGCCTCTGACGTTCCTGGACCACCTTGTCGAGGTCGTCTGTCGAATACTTGTGTTGGTCGTCGGCACCCGGGTAGAGTGTTCGAAGAGCTGTCTTAAACTCGTCGTACGTCTTCGTAGCATCCTTGTACGTCGGCTGCATCATCCACAGGTCCGAGACCCGTATCGGCGGGTACCGAACGGCCCATGACTTCTTGTCCGCATTGGTGGTGATCCCGCATCGCGTGAAGTGGGTCTCGAGGTCCTGGAAGAAACGGTTGAACGCGAAGGGCTCTGACTCATCAAAGACCAGCGCGGTTGAGTGACCGCGGGCAGGCATGGAAGCCGCCTTCGAAGCTTGTGCTGCTGCTTCGGACATGTTTGTATCGGTGTTCGGAGGGTTCGAAGGATTTGGTGGATCGTTCGAAGGGTTTTGGTTGTCGCTGGTCGAAGTCCTTCGCGGCTCGGACGACTCTGGTCCTGGAGGGGCTAACGACGCTCTGCGACGGGTGGGTAAAGGTAGACGTGAGGTGGTGGCTCCACTACGCGTCGTGATCGGCGTGGCTGAACTGAGGTCCTCTCCTTCGAGAGGTGGCGACGGTGTTAGGGACGGTAGAGGAGAGCCAAAGACTCGAGACTCTAGGTCGTCTGAGAGCGAAAGTCTCCGAGCACGTCCGGGATGAGATGGAGTAGTAGGTACTTGGTCTCGAACGGAGCGTTCCTGATCGTCGTGATCGGGGACAAGCTCGACGTGTTCGGACGAAGAGGGGATAGTCGAAGGTCCTGGTAGAGGGTTGCTATGCCTGCGAAAGGCGGCGGCGGATCCGGGACCTAGACAACTGTCGATAGCGAGTGCGAGAAGAGGACTTTCGTAGTCTCGGTAGTCTTCAGGGTTGACGTCGAAGTTCCGACGCGGCGGAATCTTGCTCTATATCCCCCTCGCGGTGGGCTCCAAGATGACGCGACCGAAAAGAACACAAAAGCCACACAAAAACCCAACCGTGAGGTCGAGCAGTGGTATGTGAGGCCTCTGAGTCTATGAGATGTACGGGGGACTGTACAGTGGTCTAGGTAAGAAGGAGGAGGACGGACAAGACTCCGAACGACGTGGGAGAGCTTCGAAGATGTCGAAGACTGTTCGAAGGCGAGGGCTAAGCCTCGAGGGTAGGAAGGAGGGTTTCGACAGACGTGTCGAACGAATGGTAACAAGGAAGGCGAGCGACGGCAGGAGAAGAAGTGTAGAGCCTCTCGGGCAACTACGAGCTGGCGAACGTACTGACGAACATCAGGAAAAACAGGCTTTGCTTGTCAAGCCATAAAAGACTATTATTGTTTTGGGAACCCCTGTTTGCTTGGCAAGACAAGTCCCGGCGGAATGCTGCTTGGGTTAAACCTCCATAGCTTGGCTAAGCATTATAATATGTTACATTGCCCATGTGCTTGAGGACCCCAAACAGCTTGTCTGACCATTCAAGCATGACTCGTCTTGTGGCATATCATAGTAGCATCAGGACTTGGCCAAGACGTGTAAGGGTTACATTGCTTTCCCAACAATTCGTGCACAATTGGCAAATTGTACATTTGATTACAAATCACACATAGCATTCTTGGCACGTACACAGATGATGATCGCACGGTATATAATACATGTGACACGAGGGTATCCGACAACGAGAGATAGGAGACTAGATACGCATGTAGCAAACCGAACTTGTGGCAGATGTTACGCGTCAGGATTGCGATAGAGTAAGTCTGTGGGACATCAGTCCGTTTGATAACGGGAGGTGCCTTGAGGACTTACCTTGGTCGTTGTGCGCAATGGAGGTATATGTGCTGCCTTGCTCACTTTCCGGTCACGCTTGCTGGCAATGGCATTATTACTGGGGTAAAAAATATACATAGTGTTGCAACTCACGTTCGCCGGGACCGTCAACTGTGCCGCTGTTTCCGCCGTCAACAATGCCTGATAGTTGGTCATGAATGCCATTCAAATCTACAGCCATACCACATACCTCGCGTTCCGACGAAGACGCCTCGCCAGATGGCTGAGCGTTGACATCAATGACCTCAATGTCATCCCACGCTACAAACTCGTCGTCCGCCGTAGCCTCATCACCAATGCCTGATGTAGAAGCTGCCCTCTTGCCAGCCTCTTCTTCCTTGCAAATAAGTTCGCTGAGTTGATGATGTCAGCTGGCGGAGCAGGGAGACTACTGGCACTTACGATACCTGAGCCCAGACAAACTGCTTCAATGCTACATATGCCTTTGGTGCCTTGTCCTTCATCTCCCCGAGGACACCGATGATGTTCACCCACCTACAGAAACCCCAATCAGTAGTTCTGAAATGTCTATAGCATACTGCACTCACTTGGGTGCGTGGGATCCCGTGGCAACATCTGCTAATCCCATTTCAATCTGTAATTGTGTAGTGATATCAGTGTTCTATACACTATGCGCTTTGTATCCGAGTTGTAGGACTTACCACATTGCAGACCAGTGCCAGAAGGTTATCCAGTACCTCTGCGAACCTTCCTTGTGATTCTTTGATCACCGAGTCGCGTTGGCCGGCATAGAACCATTGCACTGCTATGAGCTGGAAGATTGCCTTGTGCTGGAAAGGTTGCTTGCGATTGACACGACTAGCCTATGTTACGTCAGCCCAATAACATTAGCATTGAGGGGATATACACTCACCTTCA
>NW_025955397.1:0-31435 GCF_022376445.1 Fomitopsis serialis | reverse complement strand
CTGCTAGAAGTAGGTTCAGACACAGACGCCGTGTCCTATACATTGAGTCAGTTGTCGCCTTATGCATAATTTCATCGCAGCATGTGGCAAAAGCTCACCTTGGTCACCTGCATTACGGCACGACCGAAGTCTGATGAGCATAACGATCATATAGTATCGTCCCGAAGTCTATACCTCTGTGACTTCTGCAGGCTTCTAGTGGAGTGGCATGAGTGCTCGCCATAGCATAAATCACGTCACTTGACGCACCTCCGTGCAACCTTTTCATCGGCCTCCTTCTTGGCCTTCTCTTCAGCCTCCTTCTTCGCTTTCTCTGCCGCCTCCTCGGCCTCTTTCTTCTCTTTCGCCTCGCGCTGACAGGCAAATCTGATTCAGACGTCGTCCATCTCCGGAATATTTCACATACCTCTTCTTTCTCCTTCTTGAGCTTAGCCCGAGTCTCGCGCTCCTGAGCAACCCTGAAGCGCGCAGAAGCTCAATACATGCTGATACAACAGCATACATTCACTTACCAAGCGACAGCCTCGTCTACACATTCTCTAGGACGCGTCTTGTTCTTGAGGAGATATCCTTGCAGGGCCGCGACCTGTGTGATATGTATATGTATCAGTCATCCGAGTATGCTCGGTTCCTTCAGAGCACTGACACTGAGCTCGTCTTCCGGCATCGCGTCTGCGAAACGTTTGGCTAGATCGGAGATCTCTTCCTCCGAGAGGAGAGGGGCAGTATAAGCAGCTTTCTTGCGCTTCGGCACAGCAAGGCCCTCTGCAGATGGCGCCTCGTCGTCCGGTTTCGCGGACGCAGCTGACGTAGGCGAGTTCCCATTTGACGAAGGCTTTGCGGGGAAGAAACACTTGAAAATGCCTTCTGCTTGCCACTTGCTGGCGTGTTGAAGTTCACCCATACATCCATGCGACCCGGGCGGCTCAATGCCGGGTCAAGACGCTCGATGTGATTCGTAGTTGCGAATAGTAAGCTGTTGAGGGAATCTCAGTACTTCGGGGGCCGGTATGCACGCCTGTCGAACTTGCTGCTCACCGGCCCTCAGCAGCTGCGACGCCATCGAGACTGTTAAGCAGCCCACTGAGAGTGAGAGTAGATCCGTCATTGCTCTCATCTTTCGTCTTTGCAGTTGACGTGGAGCTAGAGGTACTGGTAGAGCTAGTTGGCGCCCCCGTGGAACTATCATCACGAGAGACGCCTCGCGTGAACGCGGCATCCAAATCCTCGAGTAGCAATATACATCTGTGGATAGAGTTAGCTACCGGAAAAGCCGTGTGGCCTGACCTACTTACCTCGAAGGTATATTTCCCATCAGAGTGGCCAGCATGTTATCGCTCATCCTAATATGCCAATGGTTAGCATCGAATTGGAGCGTCACACGAAGATCCGCACCCCTTCGCCGACAAACTGATGACATAGATGTCCAATCCAAGCTCACCCGCCAGACTGTGGATTAAAGAGGTTTTCCCACTGCGAACCGAGGTGAGCCGGCACTCGCAATCTGATATTCAGGTAACTTGCCTTCCAGGGACACCGTGCAGAAGATAGCCGCGACGGAATGGGATACCTGTCCCATCGGTTAGCCCCACCGGCATGCGGTGGCTGCGTCACAATCATACCTCTTTCGGCATACCTATTACAGCGTGTTAGCAGGCTCGCAAGCGGACACAGGCATATACACATACCACTCCTCGGAGCAGAGGAAGTCTTGACAATCCGCGAGTATCATATCCTTGACGCCCGGTTCCAATACAATTGAGCTCATAGGGCGCTTCTGCCGGGCACCGTTCCAACGCCAGCCGCCGTACGTTCTGGGCGCCAGTTATGTCAAGTGTCAGCTGCATGCATTGTAGGGAAAACGAGTGCCGTCGTACGTGTCTGCCATGTAGATGTGCACGCGGTGCACTGCGTCCTTCTCATACTCACGCTTGGCTTCCAGGACCAATTTCTTGAGAATGTCATTGTTTCTCGCCACCACACTGGCAGACAGGTGAGTCAGAACAGTAGACAGCCGTGTGGAAAGCCACCCACCAGATCTTAATCTCAGCGTAAGAACCGTAATCCTGGAAACGCTTCGTGCGTGTAATCTATTATGTCGCTTCAATTAGCAGAACTCTGAACTGCATCACGTCACGTACCCGCAGCCAGTGTCCCCGATAGTAAATGGTATGCGTCGTGTCTAACCAAATACGTGATGAGCATTGTCCTAGTATGGCGCCACAAAAGGCGCTTACCTAGACTTGGAACGATTGCCACTTCGCGAACTTCGCCTCAGCGGCAAGCCGCCATCGCAATGTCCACTGACGTACCTTTGCGCTTCTTACGACCACTCATCATGACCTCGCCGTCGTCGGCTTCTTCGTCGTCTAGATCTCCAGTCGTAGACTGAGTAAGACCATTCCGACTGATGGTGCGTGTAGTGATGTCGAATTCGCGACTGCGACCCCACGCCGGTTGCTGAATGGTCACTGAGTGCGTGTATTCCCTGTCGTGGTCAGCTCGGACACACCTTTGCCAGCCAGTGCATCAACCTTGCGGATACGCGTACTTGTTAGAGTCGCAGCTGCTGTTGAAACATCGCCACTCACCAGTCGTATGGATAGTCCTCTTGACTGAAGTGCGCAGTGAGGAAGAAAGCTGCGTGAGTTCGGTAAGTAGATCGACACGCCGACAAGGGCTAGCTCACAGTCAATGAAGCCATTCCAAGCAGAAACAGAAACACGTCGCGCAGTCTCGAGTGTGCCACCGACGACGACGAGTTTCTATGAGGCGTCGATTCAGGATAGTCTCGTTTTGATATAGCACGCACTCGTACCAACGTGTCCTGGAGAGGATTAGAAGCACTCGAGAAGGGGGACAACAAATTCTTGAATGTTTCCATTATATGTGGCGCGAAGAGGGAGGACAGACAGGGACGGGTGAAAGTGGCTCGTTCGCAGTATATAAGCCGCAGGCCTATGTGTGTGAACAGCCGCGGGAAGGTGCATGCTTTGGATCGGTGGGCGCATATTAGGCTGAGTTAATTCGGAACAATAACTTGTCCCCACTCACATCAGACCTGACGGGCTACAGAAATTTCTTGATTATGTACGGAAGAGGAGGCGACACTTCTGGCCGCCTACCTGCAGGTCTTACATTGTGCCCGGGTGATGTGTCGTCCGCCGCGAGAAGTATGTAAAGGTCCCTGCCCATCGTTGCTTTCAGAGCGGAGCGGACAATATAGCAGACCGAGGACATTACCGGGCATAGTCAGGAATTCAAACCTCCGATTGTGCGTGGCGGGTGAAATTGGTTGAGACTTGCCATTTCCGTATGTGCATGAAAGCCTCGTGTTCTGCTTTAGCGACGCCCTGACATTCCGAACCCCGCCTCTACAGATGCAGCATCCGACACTGGTGCGGGCGGACATCGAAATGCTGTGTAAGGCTTCACCGCACCCACAAAACCGTTAACGTGTTGCATGACTTCACGTACAGGGCAAGCCACATCCGCGTTGAGACTTCGATCGCGGAAAATTCGAAGTTGAGATCATACGCATGCCCAGATCGTATACAGTCTCCTCGGATTCGCACGTCCGTCCTTGCGGCCGAGCGAACATGTGGCAGAGGCTTCTCAAACCAAAACAGCAGGAGATCACGCATGGCCGCGTTATCTCACCTGGACGTGATAGTTGCCTACCCGGGAAAACTGGAATTGGAAACGCACCACGCTCATCTGCGACCCGTGTTACGATACCCTCCGCCCATTTCAGCTAGTGTTATTCGATTGCCAGTACTTATTTGTGCGGACCCGAGCTAGCGCTGTGAGGCATTGACGTCGCGCCATCCCCCTAAGCGAAACGCTCATGCGTTTCTCTCGCTTACCCCGCAAGTAGGGTGAAGAAAGCCACGACTGTCCGCATCAGAGCCGAGACAAAGTTCAGCAAGACGTAAATTCACATACTATGTGTGTAATGCATGCAAAGCATCCGGCAATCATACGATGCGAAGTTTGGCTTCAGGGACGTCTATGCACCAACGGTTGAGCTATCAATGAGGTCAGAGACGAGTGCGGTCGCATGCCGTCAAGGTATTACGTGTCCATGAGCAACATGACACCCGGAGTGACGGCGCCGTCTGAAAGCGTGAACATGTTTGTCACCAAGGCCGCACGAATGCGATGACGAGGGATGGGTACTCACGCCCGCATCATCATTCCAGGATATTCTCCGCTTGAACAATGCTCAAGCTACGCAGATGCGCGCGACTTAGGTTGCATGTGCTCCTCGGATGCAGCGCAGCCCTGCATTACAAGGGGACGATCATCGACAGCCAGCTAAGGAACCAGGCGCTCCAAGGACGCCCAATGGACATAGCAGACGCTGCATTCGCGACCACTGGGTTCTCGAGTCAATAGGTCGATGGGCGCGATCCTGCACGCAGAGGCAAGGCACTAATTATCAGATAGATCGACGATGAGTAAGAGGGGCGTACTGGTGTCCCATCGACATCTGACAGATACCGGAGGCAATCTTGAGGATGCGATGTTCCCGGAAAGATCGAGACCACCGAGGGTACGAGGATCATCACCGCACAGAATGAAGACCACATCTTGACCACATCATCATTGAAGGCCCGCCCGGATCCTAAGCCTCGATCCCTCGCCGAGGAAGAACGTGTCAGACTAACCGAAAACAAACACAGAGGCTATCTCTGTTGTATCCCAAGAAGGATGCATCGCAGATCTGCCGATGAGCATATCGATGAAATCTCGAAAGTGTGGCCTTGTGGGCGCAGGGAACAGAAGCTAGGTGCATGGTATCGTTCTTTTCCCGAATGAACGATAGAGCAAGACCGACATGAGTCTTCAAGCTTCATGACTGAATACTTAAGACAGGACCCAGGCGAATGAGCGGCATCGAGTATGACATGACAAAAAGCATACCTGCGAGTGCGGGAATCTTGCCCCGGTTCAAAGACTAAGATTCCAGGGCGTAGTCATCATCACTTCCAACATTAGCTTACCGACATTCTGCCCGAGTGCATCAGACAAGGCGGGAGGGCGCTTCATGTTACAACGGCACGACTCGAAGGTCAGCCCCAGCGCAAAGGATGGTGCAGGTCTCCAGCGATTGCCATAGGAGTACATAGCATGCACAACGCTCAGGATTGCTCACTACAAAGGCGCGTTGCGCGATAACGATTGCACTGAAGACCGCATATCAGCTCTGTTTTGAAAATGGTTGCGCCATGGAAAGCGGTGATTATGACCACACTGACGATGACCGATGGATGGTCCGGTGTCAAAACACACCACGCGACCTTGGAAGATGATGAGGTCAAGTGTGAGAGTCTGCTAAGGACTTGGGAGCGGCTTACCAATTGGATGTCGCGGTTTCAGGTCGCATGGGTGACTTCCGCCCAAGGACCACACCAACAAGCCACTACGGTCGCCTTCGAGTGGACGGACGTTGGGTACACGACAGTTCAACGTGCTTGGACCCTAGCCGATAGCAATCTGTATTAGTACCCACACATCATCCCTTCGAACAACAACATCCTCCTTGCCTGTTGACTAGTCTCGTCTCAACAGGCTTCCCATTTCCACATCTTCGTCTTCTGTGGGGGCAGCCACCGTCAAACCTTCGGTCATCTCGCGCTTGACACACAATTGTTCGGCCACAATGACCATCATCGCCGCACTGATGATCACGACACCCCAAAAGAACAGTGTCGTAGGAAAGGAAGCGGCGTAATATGTGGTGAGGACCAGATGGTTGAAAATGAGCGTCAAGGAGAAGTCCAGGATCATCCGCGGACGTCGAATGAGGGTATACAGATAATAGATGCTGTATGGCAAAGTCAAGTTCCGCACGTAAGTTCTCACACGAAGTCCAGACGTACTCGGCACCAGACGCTGTTATCCAGCAAGCAGCAATAATCCAGCCCCGTCGCGGATCGACGAGACCGTCCCAGTGCCCGTCCAAGTGGCTTCCGGACCCAACCTGCTTCCCCCCACTCCAAACGCTGTTCCACGAGCCCCAAGACCGCTGCGCGCTGTGAATGGTTGGCCTACCAGCCAGTTCACGCCAATCCATAATCATGCCTTCACCCAGCAACGGTCTCAGTAGTGTTGCGCCACAACTTTTGCATTTACTCACCGACATTGGCTGCACCTCCAACGTAGTCCAGCACGTCTGATCGGCAGAATATCAAAAGGAGAGGCGGTATTAGGATGGACAGTGTGAGGTAATGTAGCGTTTGCATGGCGACGATCTGTAGGGTACGTCTTGAGCTACCGCCCTTGAGAGGCAGCGAAACAATTACCTGAGATATAAGCAGCACTGGATCCCAGCCTGTAGACGTAGACTTGGCCATCTTTTCGAGCTACCGTGTAGGCGACTAGAAGAACGCAGGCCTGCCGGACTTGGCGAGGTAGAGTGGTAGATGGAGGAAGACGACATGGATTCGCGCGACGCCACCTCTCCGAGGCAGTACTCAGACTTATTACGTAACTAACGGGGATTACAAGCCCTTTGTAATGATCTGAATTATTGATCTCAAGACTCTTTGAAGGACACTACTTACTTACTCGGATCGACACTACTGCATACTACTACGGTACTACAGCACTATACAGACGACTTCAAGTAGCAGCGAGCCTTGAGCGTGCCTGCGGCCGCGAGTTCGACAAGTGAATCGCACCGCCACGGTCCAAGCACTGTCTCGGGAAGGCCTCGCACCGCGATTGCTTATAACGGTTGTACTTAGACGCAACTGCGTCGGTAGCTGTCCTGTTCTCCCGTCGGCGAGTGTCACTCGCTTGCGTCGCGTTTCGATACTATGCACGTCCGGAACTACGACGCAGAACCGCAAGAGGGCACGGATTCGGATACCCTTTTGGACGATGCATCCTCCAATCCACGGCCAGCAGAGGACATCGACGAGCCTGACTATGCTTCTGTCAAGCCGACGACTTACTACGGAGAAGGACCCTTCGACCCTCCCAGTTCCGATGACGAGGAGGAGGAGCTTGAGAAGCTGGGCCGTACACCAAGGGTCTCGCAGCGCAGTACGGGCGACCTAGAAGATGGGGGCGTTGTGCCGCGAAAGGTGTGTTATACATGAGTAGAGATAGGGTCTTGCTTCACAATTGACGGCGCGCAGCATACTTCGTCGCTGCGATGTCTTGTCATTGCGCTTGTGTCGCTCCTAGCGGTCGCAGGTGTGATTGGCATCTTCGCGGCACGCTCGTATACGGGTATGCCATACCGCATTCGTGGAACCAGGCATATCACTATGGATCATATATTCAACGGAACATTCTATCCGTCGAGCCAGAGCATTCTGTGGGTACCGGAAGGTATGGCTCTCATATCTCTGCATGCGACCTCAGTGCTGAACCACACTAGCGGGCGACGGCGTGTTCGCCACGGAGAAGGGTGGATATCTGACTCTTGTAGATTTGAAGAGCAACTCGACGCGAAACCTGGTTGCGTTCACGGACCTCACAGATGTGAGCTGAATTGTTCATTTGCAGCCCGCGCGTGTTCATCTCAACTCCTTGTAGGAGTTCGGGCGACCGTTGACCCATTCTTCCTGGAAGCTATCTGCCGACATGAGGTTTATGCTGATCAAAGCGGACAGAATCAAGGTATGCTGTAGTCATTTGACGAAACTCATCTAGCCATTGATACCGATCTCTTCCAGCTATGGCGGCATTCTAGCTACGGGAATTATTATGTCCATGACCTCGAATCTAAGCGTACCTGGCCTCTGGTTCCACCTGCGTATCCCCCGGCGACGTCCTATGCAGTGTGGTCACCCACAGGCCAGTCGATAGCTTATGTTCTCAAGAACGACTTATATGTGCTGCCGGCTGCATCGTGAGTACGGCTTTAGGTGTACGACTGTTGAAAACTCATTGCATGACAGCCCTGACGTATCACCTATTCGCGTCACGAGCAACGGGAACGCATCTATGTTCAACGGCATTCCAGATTGGGTGTACGAGGAGGAAGTCTTCTCAGCAGACTACGCTATTTGGTGGTCTCCAGACTCGAAGAAC
This sequence comes from Fomitopsis serialis, assembly GCF_022376445.1. Lineage (NCBI taxonomy): Eukaryota > Fungi > Basidiomycota > Agaricomycetes > Polyporales > Fomitopsidaceae > Fomitopsis > Fomitopsis serialis. Next base: position 23,386 of record NW_025955397.1, on the reverse strand, counting down.
ATCGCGTACCTCAGTCTCGACGAGACTGCTGTCGATGAGTATACTTTTCCCATCTATAACCCGACGGAAGACTCGCATACAGTCGTACCATATCCGTCGCATGTCACGATGAAGTACCCAAAGCCTGGCTACAAGAACCCGCTCGTATCGGTACATGTTTTCCAGCTTGATGAATACCTTCAGGACACCAGGTTTGGAGGGTATCAGCCTGCCGCGCTGGCTTCAGCCTCCCTGCAACTTGATTGGAACGGCAGACAGTCTGCAGACCATAGTGTCATCCAGGAGATCGCATGGGTGGGCAATGAAACGCTCCTGGTGCGCGAAGTCAACCGGGCTGGCAACAATGGCACCGTCAGCATATTCGACCTTGGCCAGAATACCCCCTTGCGAAACCGTGGACACGTGGTGAGGAGGTTGGGCAAGGACGGCGAGCAAGGCGACGACGGTTGGATCGATCAGGTTTCCTCTTTCATACTGCGTCGATGTGGGATGTTGGCTTATGCGTCAATTGTAGGCGCAACGTGTCTATCCCATACCCACGAGTTTGTCTCCGCACGGTCATTCGTCGTATCTGGACGTCATTCCCACTCCTGAGGGCTACAACCATATCGCGTTATTCAGTCCGGCGGACTCCAGCACCCCGCGATTCTTGACATCAGGTGAATGGGAAGTCACCGGTGGTATCCTGGCCGTTGACACAAAAAGCAGCCTTGTGTGAGTGCAGACTGCGTATCGATCCGCTTATGAACGTCACGCTCTGAACAAAGTGACCTGTCAGCTATTTCCAGGCAGCCAACCCTGACTCATTGCAGCGGCACATCTACTCGGTGCCCCTCCCTGCGATCAGTTCCTCTGACACCGTCAAGCCTACGGCCCTTACTGACGTCAGCAGTCCGGCCGTGTACGATGCGAGCTTTTCGCCAGAGGGCGGTTTCTACCTCCTCACATATAAAGGACCGTCTCCGCCTTGGCAGAAGGTCATCAAAACTGGTAAACAAGGTGTGCTATGAGCGACGCGTATCGACACGATTAGTGCTGAGCTAGTACAGGGGGGCTCCAATATGTCTTGACCGAGAATCCTCAGCTCAACAAGACACTTGAAGAGTATGAAACGCCTGTCGTAAACTATGGGACGATTACAAGTGAGGGATACGGTACGCAAATCGCTATTTTTTGTACGTCTGTACGCTGAACGATCAGAGCAGAACTCAACTTCAAAGAGATACGACCACCAAGGATGGATGACTCGGGGAGAACGAAATACGCTGTCATGTTCCGACTGTATGTACAGTCTTTCCATCGCTTTCACCCTTCCCGACGAGCCTTCGGATTGCAGATACAATGGCCCTGGCTCGCAAATGGTCAACCACGAATACGGTCACGACTGGCATGATTTCTTGGCGTGTTCCATGGACTATATCACAGTCGTAGTCGATGGGCGCGGAACTGGTTTCAAAGGCCGAAAGCTTCGAAATCCGGTCAAGGATAACCTGGGGCACTTCGAGACCATAGATCAGATCAATGCTGCAAAGTAAGTTGTGTAGTATGCGAAACGAACGACCCTAATCGCATTACGCAGGATCTGGGCCGGAAAGAACTACGTGGACTCTAAACGGATTGGCATCTGGGGCTGGGTAAGCTGGCGGGGATGACGGAATGTCGTGTGCTGATCTTTACGTGTATAGTCGTACGGTGGTTTCATGTCTTCCAAGGTGATCGAAGCTGATGCTGGCGTACATACCTTGGCCATGGCCGTCGCGGTAAGTTACTCCTTCTCGATCGTCATGCAGGCCCTTATCATGCTCCTGTTCGCCAGCCCGTCACCAGCTGGCGGCTGTATGGTGAGTTCCAACGTCTGACGTACAGGGCCCTCTGCCTCACGCATGCATCAGACTCGATCTATACGGAACGATACATGAACTTGCCGAACGTGAACCCGCAAGGTTACATCACGGCGTCCATCTCGAACGTCACCGGATTCCGGAACGTAGACTTCTTGCTTGCACACGGCACCGGAGATGACAATGTGCACTTTGCCAACACGGCACATCTGCTGGACATGTTCACACAGGAGCATGTGCGGAACTTCGAGTTTAGGATGTTCACTGATAGGTGCGTTGCGGTGGTGTTATCGAAGCCAGTCGAGATGATTGACTTTGAATGTAGTGATCACGGTATCTATAAGCGCGACGCTAACCGAGAGCTCTACGAGTTCATGACGAGATTCTTGTTCGAGAGATGGGGCAAAGGAGGTAAACGGAGATCGTGGTAGATCCTGAACTATCTTCACTAATGCTAGAATTTATTATGTATACATTAATGGCGTCGCCCGCACGAGTCTCGCTCACTTATTCTGTTTCTTCGTCAGAATCCGCCTTGTGTGCCGTGGAGAGATAAGGGGCGAGTTTAGGTTCAGGTTGTCGGGCAAGCGATCCGGCTCAGCATACCCCCAAAGTGCCATTCCGGTACGGACATGCTCAGGCGCAGGTGCCTCGACGCTTCGAGACTCGCGAAGCTCAACACGTTGGAACCTTCGGCCGTAGCGGCATTGACATACGTGGGCACTTCAGCAAGGTCATCCAACCGACCGCGTACCAGTGGCAATGAGCCGGAGGTCAAGACATGCGGAGTTGTTGCGAGTGGCATAGGACCACAGCTTCCACTGGGGACAAACCGGCTTGTACGGAACCCTAACATTGTAAGTTACCATCGTAAAACCGTGTATATTAGGTAGATAACCGAACATAACTAATTTTCTCATCTCTAACATCGAAAGCCAGCCAATCAGAGGCCGCGCCTTTCAATGTTAGGCTGCCTTCCATATGTTATTTTTGGTATTCCACCTAATATACACGGTTTTACGACGGTAACTTACAATGTCAGGCTTCCGCACAAGCCGGTTTGTCCCCAGTGTTCCCGTATTCTGACACCTCACACTCAGCTGAGGTGACATATGCTTGTGCCCTCATTTGTCCGCCCGCAAGCCAATTATGTGCCGGACGTTTCATAGCTAACCTTGGTTCAGCCACTAGTATCGTTTCAATTACTGTCGGGACGCCCCGCATTGCACAACGCAACCTAGGCATTTGGACTGGGCGTGTCCTCGCCGTACGGCATGCCCCAGCGATAGATGTGGTATATAAGAAGGCCAGCTATTCCGTCTTTTCCCCAAGCTCACCCTTCGACCACCACCACCACCACCACCCACCACTACCTCTTCACTCACATCCAACGCTATGTCTGTGAGTATGATTTGCTACCTTGATAACCGTTGACTTATGGACAATCGACCCACAGGACACCGTGAAGTGCGCCAACGTCGAGAAGAACGGCGGGTCTTGTGCCTGGCCGGCGTGCGGCTGTGCTGAGCCCCCCAAGAGCAAGTAAAGCACTTGCGATATAAGGCGTGCGGCACGCTTCTAGGTATGCTGCTTTATCGTCCCTTTTGCGGACTTCAAGCTTGACATCGTATGTTCGACCCCAATCGGATGTTGCAGATCGGTCTGTCCACGAGTCGAGGCACGAGTTCGGGTTGGTCTGCCGACGAACGAGTGTAGCCTATCGTCCGCGTCGCTGTATCAGCAGTTGTGTATCAATTGTGTATCAGATATCTTTTCTCTAGCCGCGTGAATGGGTGAATGGCAGCGTTCGAGGCTGCCAGTGGTGCGCAAAGAGGAGGATGATGTTCAACTGCCTCAGACTGCTTGTATCGTGGGACCCTACAAGCACTATCGCGCTCAAGTTTCGCAGAGTGTTGGATATCTATGTCAGAGAGTCAGACCATTTCACATCGTCGAATCTGCGGTTCAACATCGAATCGGAATCAGCGCTCGCGCCGGAGCTGCACAGTACATAAGTATACGTCCGAGCTTCTCGGAGCGCCTATGTTCTTCCCCCGAGCCTCCATCATGTCCGCGACCCTCATGATCATCAACTTCCCAGTACGAGCGTGCGCCTTCGGCCTCGACATGCCAGCAAATGCAAAGTATATCAGCGTGAGGAGCTTAGGCTGGTCAATAGAGCAAGTACCCTCCAACATTTTTGGCTTTCAGGATTACACATGTCGAAGCACGGGCTCGCACATAGTACTACTGGCATCGGCGACTCTTTGAAGTTTGGCCGCTGGCATCGCCGGTGGATCAACTTGAAGTCGGTATTCAGTTTCATATTATTGATATCTCCAAACGAGCTACTTACGGTCAGCCGATACGAAGACCATTCGTAGGACATGATTTCGCGCTCTCGAGTGACGACGTCTGCCACGAGAGGTGCGGCATGGTGTTGCCTCGTCATTCGCATATCGCACTTCGGATGACTTCAAGAGGGGCAGCGAGTATGAGGACGTGCTCAGTACTGGACCACTGAGCCCTGTCTCATTTCTCCCGCCTCCCGGGCCAGGTCTCTTCCCAGTCGGATTACCCATGGCTGAGCGTCTTGGATCCAGCACTGGATCGTGGTACAGGAACCTTATTCTCGATGATCTTACCATGCGCCTCGCGATGTCCGTGTCGTATTTGGGTCCGCTACGTGCACGACGGATGTAGTGCTTCGCAATGAACCGAGCTGTTCCATAGTGACTTAATCTGCGCCCTACTTTCGCAGTACAAAGGAAATTGGCATTCACCCTTGATTCACCCGTCCACTTACCTTTGGTGACATCGGTTCGAATGACACAGGGCCGTCTCTTTGCTCCTCGCATTCGGTGGATGGCTCTACCACTCGGCTTATAACCTTGGTGAGCCTCACCCTAGTTGGGCTCCGTTCACATACGCCTTACGAGCTGCGACGCATCCCTTGTACGCATCCCGGATTGCTCCGATTGACAGAAGCCGTTCCATACCTGTAGGGTCCTCAAAACAACATCGTGGGGGTTGGAGTTCGACTCTACAATGGGTATTTTATCGCATTTCAGGCGCGCTCATTTCAGTCACGGTTCATTGCAGCATAGTTAACGTTGTGCTCGCAGCCTATCATTAGCTCGGGAGATCTTTCGTTATCCTTCTGTCATATTAGAAGGACTAGGCTTTCGTGAATGTAGCAGATGAAGCATCTCGTGCAATATGCCGACCGTAGGAGCTTGGACACTCCAGGTTCTGTTAGCATGCCTTTCGATTGAGGCAAGATATACATAGAGTTCTCTGCGAGCGTTATATGTACTTCGGAATTCCGGTGCGTCGCTTTGACTCCGTTTGAATATGTTTTGACGATTGCTCTCCAGTCAGCCAATTAGCACGTCTCAATGCCAGCGTGCACCACGGCGGCCGTTCTGGTAGGTGATCACGTCTCCACGTGGATGCACTGCTTTGCGAATGAATGCACCGACGCCACGATTGGCGATGCTCGTGAGTACACACTACAAGCCAAGAGCTCTCCGCCGGCATGTATGGTCATTCATAGCCACCATCTACCGTCAGCCGTTATACTTCGTCCCCCTTTCTCGCACAGCATGTCTCGCTAACTACAGATCCCGTCTCACGCCCAAAGGCTGTGGCTGGCGGCGTCCCGTACGGAAATGACAGCATGCTTAGGTTTAATTCATCCCTAGTCTCGTGAACGAGGACTCATGATTACTTTCCAGCGAACGTGCACAAGTAAGGCTTCCTTCAATTCGGATGAAGTAAGTGATGCGGCTTCGACATCATCACAGGCTTTCATTGGCCGAGATCACTCTCCGCTGGGACCGTGCTACTTCTTTATACGGTCAATACTGTCCTCGCGTTCAAAAAATGGCGATTAAGAGGGTCCACGACTGTCGCATGTGCCTCAAGCATGACACTTCAACTCCCACTGGGGCAGCAAGAATACCCCCACACACATTTCGAGTGCACTTCTATTTATGTCGTAGGTGCTTTCAGGGAGGAGACGCATTCATTGCGTGGCGGCTCTGACCGAATCACTATATAATTCCTGCCCTGTCAATCTGGGTACGTGAGATAGCCATGGCTCTCCTACTACCGTTCATCCTCTGGGCAGTAGCCGCCGTTGCGCAGTCCAATGACAGCGTCTTCGATGTATGCCCAGCGCCTGCCATATTTCGCCGATGCTAACGAACCAACGGCATGATTTAGTTCCCAGAGTTTCCCCCAGCTGGGACACCGGACCCCAACGCGACACTAGGAAACTCGGCGGCCCCACTGCCATACAATGTCTACGAGGACCCGGGTCTGGCTCAGGCCCGCATCCATTATGACACAGGCTCTTTCGGTCCAACGATAGAGCTCGTGCATGCGTACTACAACTATTGGCCTATCGTACGTGGACCTCGAATCGGTTTTTAGCTGTAGCTTCACTCACTGTGCTTGTGTTCATGGCATGATCGACAGGGCGTCGGCGTAGCCAGTGATGGGTCAGTGTTCACGACCTTCCCTCGCGGCAACGAGACGTACACCCTGGCGACCTTCACCAGCACCACAACGGAAGCGCCATGGCCCAAGTGAGCATCTCCGACCGTCGATCTACGTTTACGTGCTCACGTCGAGCAGCCAGGAATGGAACACACCCCCAGCATTCGCCAACGCGAGCAACCCCGGCTACAGCATCGTCACCGACAAGCTCCTGTTCGTCCAGTCCGTCGTCGTCGACGGGCTCGACCGCGTGTGGGCGCTCGACACGGGCCGCCCAGAGGTGAACGGCTCGTACCTCCTCGCGGCGGTCCCCGGCGGCCCGAAGCTCGTCGGGTTCTACCTCAACGGGACGAACTTCGCGACGTACACGTTCCCCGCGAGCGTCGTCTACGCTGACTCGTCTATCAACGACGTCCGCTTCGACCTCCGTGGGGAAGGCTACGCTTACATCACGGACAGCTCGCCGAACCGCCCGGGGCTGGTTGTAGTTAACCTGGCGACTGGGCAGTCGTGGAGGCACCTTGATGGACACCAGTCTGTGACACCTGATAATGGCTTTGTGCCCGTGTACGATGGAGGTACGTCAGCGATGCTTTTGAGAGGAGGCGTCGGACTCGCCTGACCCTTTCTACAGTGCCGTTCTACCTGTACCCTGTGACGGCGCCTTACGCGGTCAATAACTTCGGACTGGTCAGTGAATTGACTGCACTGCAGACTAGTATCCGCGACTAAATTCTCTATAGTACGCTGTCGACGGCATCGCCCTCTCTCCTGGTAAGCCTTAGAATCAAGTTGGTGTATATTCAACTCAGACTCCGTTGTCCCGCGTCAGACGGTCAATATCTTTACTTCGCTCCCTTGGCCAGCCGACAATTCTGGCGCATCCCGACGTCGTATCTCAAGGTCGAGCCGGGACCGGACCACCCCGCTGCGTACTTGCTCGCCAAGCAGGCTGTGGAGCACCTCGGCGAGAGCGGGAGCAACGCGGACGGGATGGAGACGGACAGCTCGGGGTATATTTACGCTGGCGCGCCCGGTGAGTGGGATGATTCTGTGAGGCGCGAGCGGGTGCTGATTCATTCCTGCAGAGCATAACGCGGTGACGAGGTACAACCCGGCGACGGGCATCGTCGAGCCTTTCATCCGCGATCCAGCCATCCAGGTTTGGCATAATCCCCGATATCAGTTCACTTACCTTGATTGACAAGACCTTCTCCGTAGTGGCCCGACACCTTGTCGGTCGCCACCCTGCAGAGCGGCGGCAGCTACGTGTACTTCACCAGTAACCAGTACGTCCCCCGCCCCACCCGCCTCCACCGTGCCGTCCGCTCACTCCCGCGCACAGGCTCTGGCTCGGACCCAACTACCAGAACGGGTAAGCGGCGCACCCAGGCTCATCTCGGGCGCACTTCGCTGATACCCACTCCCCCGCCGTCGCATGCGGATAGGACCGACCTGCGCACGCGGCCCTGGGCGATGTTCAGGGCCCCCATCGAAGCGCAGAAGGCCACGCAATCGGGCTGAGCAAGGCCAATGTCAATCTGGCCTGGCTTCCGGCGGGGCTCGAGTCCCTCGTCTCGTGCTCAGGCTCAGCTTGTCTCGGATTCGCACACGGACTCGGGCGCACCGAGGCGTTGGCTCGGGTATGGCTCGCGAGATCTTGTATGGGTCACGACGTCGTATGAACATCGCATCGTCGTGGTTTCCGCTACCGGCCGGACTCTTCAGTGTCGTGAGACTCACGTCGCCGACGCGCAGCACGGACGACTCGGAAACCCCGCGTGCCCGTCGACGTTGTACCACTCCCGGATCCTGCCACCGTGACGGCACGCATACCGCCGCACCCATGCACTCCCGGCAAGGTGCGCCATGTCCGGAGTCCGATGTGAGGCCGGAACAGCACCGCGAACGTCCTGCGGAACAGCGCCCATCGTCGGCGGCGCAACGTACAGCCTGACGGGGGAGCGTCCCGCCGAGGAGCTGTGTGTCAGTACTCAATCCGACTGGCGGTGTCCCGTTCCGCTGAGGTCGCATCACGGTTAAGTTGGGAGTGGAGCCGGAGCGCTGATCACTGAATGGGGATGTAGGACAGACATGCGAAGGCTATTGGATATTGTCAGGAAAAGTTTCAGCAGGATGCGTGGATTCGCCAGAGACAGCGGACCGTACTTGTCGCCACTCCAACAGTCAAACATTTCAACATTCAACGGTCACGGTGCAGGCCGTACTTTCACAGTATTGGCCACAATAGCGCGACATGAAGGATCTCTGCGTGATTTTCATGTCCAAACTGGCATAAGAACTGCGTCACGACGACAGTCAAGGCAGGATATTAGGCCACAGCTTCCCATTCCCGGCATATTGCAAATGAGATAATGATACATAGGCACTTCCGCCTCGCTCCATGAACGGTGGTCGTCTCCTCGCTGAGGCGCTGACGAGTTACTATACCACTATCTTGCCGACCGTCGACGCTCTCCAGTTCTGCGGGGAGGGCGGGTACAACCGAGGCCACTCCGATACAGTCAGTACCTGTGCCATATGTGCGCTTCGCCAGAGTTGCCTATCGATATTCCGTTTACTGAGCGAACTGATGTATACTCGGAGTCGGAACGCTGGCGTGCAAGCCACCATTGTGGCGAAGGGAGATCTGCGAGCGTCAGTGCCGTTATGCATGCAGCAATTCACATTCTTTGTTGCAGTGACGGGCAGGGCGACACGGAGAGCATCTAGCTGGGGACCTGACGTCGACAAGCTTGAATGACAACAGTAGCGGCCCACCCGACATCCTTGACGAAAGTCTGCCTCGTCCCTGCTTGAGTGACTCGTGTCCGAACGTCCACTCACCATGCCAGAAAACACTACGTAACTATCGAACACAAGACGCAGCATGCCGATCGAAGAACCCTATATGCAACTGCACCCTTCCGCAGCTTAAAGCTTCGAGCTTTAGACTGTCCAGCAATTGCCAATGTTCCCTTCTGCTGGATCTGCTACATTGTCTGTCGGCCCTGCAGAGTTCCGCCGTCACGCGTCAACGTTCGAACCCGCGCCGCAGTGAACCGTTACTTGAACCGAACTGCCCTGACTGTGTCGCATCCACAGGTCCGTCCGCGACGTTCTGTAACACGTCGAGTGTCCTGCATTCCATAGCATGATCAGTGTACCTAGATCTGGTACTGTCCGAGTGCCTGTGGTCCCGCAGTGTCAGCTAGGTTAGTACCTGCCGCCCGTCGACTGTACAAGCTCGCCCTCTGCGCTCAGCACGCTCTCCGCTACGGATCCAGCCACAGCATCGTCTGCCGGTGGGACAGACGCCGGATGGGGAGAGGCGCCAGCGTGTGGGGCGCGCGGTAGACACGTGTGCGGGGGCCCCCCGTTAGTGTCCCTTCGTGGCGTCCGTCCGATCGCGTTCGATGCCACCCCGCCCATCGATCGCCCCTAACTAAAGTGAGAAGCTTCCGCACCAGCTTAGATCCCCCAGGATCGCCAGTCCTAGTGCACTACGTGCCCTACCGCGGGGCCGCGCCTCTGCGCTCCCTTCGTCGTCGTCTTCGTCTTCGCCGTCTTCGCAAAGCTAAATCTGCGTGCGGAGAAGGCGGGGAGCGTGCGCGCGCGGGTGCGTGATCACGACCGTGCCGTGCGGCCACGATCTTGATATAATGGGGCGTTGATCGGAGGCCTGCGTCTGCGCGTTCCGTGCCTGGCTGGGGAAGAGCAGCGCAGCACGCCGGCCGAGCGGTACCTTCGCCAGGCCATCCCAGCCACCTTCCGCCGCGGCCACGTCCCACCCGTCCGCCGTCCGTCGAGGGAGACGGAGGACGTGGACACCAGACGGACGGGGGTCGCGGGACGTCAGGATGGGCCGACGAGCGGGCTTCACTTATCAAATGTACGTATGCAGAACGCAGGTGGAGATGGTCCCACGTCCGTCTGCCGTAACGTACTATCGCGCCCCCGCGCAGGACTATCATCGCCATTCTCGCGCGGGACACCGCCGACGCCTCTGGGCATACAAAGTGAGATCGTAGCCGACCTGCTGCATCATGATGCAGGCAAGCGCGAAAAGCGAGAGCAGCAGTGGGAACGCGAACGCGGCATATGATTGCGTGTAGTAAATTAGAGATCGTGCTCGCTAGGCGAGTGCGGCCCGCTGCGCATGGGATTCCGCCGACGACCAGCCGAGTGCTCTCGACGGCAAGCGAGCCCCAGTTCCAGAGTCCAGACACGGACTGAGATGACGGCGGAAAGGCTAATCGCCCGGCGCTGCGGGGAATGCACTACCGCGGGCCAAGTGGGAAGGTCGTTGGAAGCTCGAGCGAGAGGCGCTTGCGGGGATGCTTCCTGCGCTTCGGGTTCTTTTTGGGTCTGCAGGCACTCGCAGTTGGAGTGGGCATGGCTGGATTTGGAGCGGCGAGCTCGGGGAGCAAAGCATATCAGCGATCAATTTCCGTTGATGAGGCGGGCGAGCCGGTACCGGTTACGTTGTGAGAGAGAGGTGCAGACACACACACGGGGGCGTCGCGCTCGGTTGAACGGTGGCTCCGGAGGGGGGTAGCGGCGTGGCTCGAGATTGGGACGGCTCGACGGCGGCGCGCGTAGATGTGGCCACACTGGGAGGCGGCAGGCGAGATATCGCGATGGACGGCGCGATGGGCTGGGCGTGGGCCGTGTGTCGTGCCGCGCGTTGGCGGATGGCGTGTGCGAGTGCGGGAGAGAGCCCATGATCAATGTCAGTGGCCACGGAGGACGCGCTTCGATTGGCCGCGATTACCCAATCTCCTGGGCCTGCGCGTCACGGGAGGACGCGAAGCGAGCGACGGGGAGCGGTGAATGGCGAATCAGGAAGGTGTCCCAGTCCGGGACGGGACCGCAGCGTGCGCTCTGAGCAGAGAGACGCGGTTGCGGGCGACCTGGGTGCGGCCGCTGCGTAGGCTCGTGCGGCTGTGGGGTGGAGGTTCGTGGGTGCAACTTGGGTGCAACAGTGGCCGAGCGCGCGCCAGGCGAGAATTTCCGGGGATGTCGCGGCGCGCGCGCGGACGGGCTCCATATTGGGCCGTGCATGGACGTACAGTGTGCAGCGGGGACTGCGACAGGGAGGGGGCGCTGTGTCGTAGCGCGTGTCGCGTGCTGCCACGGGTGATGGGAACGCGACGCGACGACGTACGTGGGACTCTGCTGGACGAGGCGCACTGGTTGATGGCGTGTCCGTGGTGAGAGGCTGGCGGGGACGCAGGCATGCCGGCATGGGTGGACGAGGGAGGCGAGAGGCGGGGACGGGAGATGGACTTGTGGGCGGGGCACGTGTGCTGATACGGGCGGCGCGCTTGTTTGTGACCCCGAAATCGCGATTTATGGTGGATGTGAGCGGTGGCATGCCTCCGCCGCAAGTCTCCCTCGCCCTTCTCTCCTCCACCTCCACCTCCGCGCACGCCTCGCCCCTCCCGTCCCGCAGCAGCCTCGTTCTGCGCCCCGCCGCCCGGTCGCGGCCCCCCTCTTCCTCTCCCTCCTGCGCGCTGCCAGCCCGCGTCGCCCGAGCGCGTCCATGGACCCTTCTGCAACCTACTCCCATCCCCCGCCTCCCCCCATGTCCGCCGACGGCCCCTACTCCCAGCAGGCCCAGCAGCAGCAGGCCCAGCAGTGGTCCACATCCTCCGTGAGCCATCTCGTCCAGCACTCCCAGTCTTCCTATCCCTCGCCCTCCTCGTCTGGCCCGTCTGGCGACCAGTACCCGTACTACACCCAGCCGCCCCCGCCCCCGATGAACGTGTCCGTCTCCGACGCCCACCCGGACCGCGCGTCCCTCAGTCTCAACCTCTCCTCCCTCTCCGTCGCGTCCCCGACCAACATGAGCCCCATCAATCCCAGCCCCCACCCGAGCACGCAGCCCAGCTCCCACGTCTCACCGATCACACCCATCAGTCCCTCAGGCCTACATGCGCATCATGCTCACCACCACCCCGGGCTCCAGCCGCCTTTCTCCTTCGCGCCTCCCGGGTCCGGCGCCGACCATGCCTCCGTCCGCTACGAGGAGGCGTACGACTACTCCGGCCGTCGCCTTACTAGCTCCCGCTCCAGCTCATCGTCGGACAAGAGCGTCCCGCGCAAGCGCAGCTTCCCGACCGTCCCTGCCTTGAGCACAAACATCGAAGAGCCGTACGGCGATCACTCGATGGACGCGAGCCCGTACGACGAGGTGGATATGAACTATGGCGGGCTCGATACCGAGGGGAGCCCCGTGGACGGCAGCACGAGCGGAGGCGAGCAGGATGACCACCTGAAGCCACTCGAGGCCTCGTCATTACAGCAAGGCAGCGCGAGCCAGGGTGCGCATGGTAGCATGCCTCCCCAGGTCGGCATGTTGGGCAAACCGCTTGGGACAAACAACTTTGTCACAAAGTTGTATCAGTGCGTGTGCCCGCCTTGCACGTCGCTGCGTGTCTCATTTACCATCTTTCGTGACAGGATGATCAATGATCCAAAAAGCGCGCAGTTCATTCAGTGGACGGAGCTCGGTACCAGGTGCGTGCGCCCCGCGATGATTTGTGGGCTTTCGATGCTCAACCATCGCCACCCGCCGCCAGCTTTGTGGTGTCGAATGTGGGTGAGTTCAGTCGGACGATCCTCGGCTCGCACTTCAAGCACAACAATGTCAGTCTTCCCTTCCCATGCAGGCCTGGCGCCCCGGACGCTGACATCCGCCCTCTGCGTAGTTCTCGAGCTTCGTGCGACAGCTGAACATGTATGGTTTCCACAAGATCAACCGGGTACGTCCATTCCGTATCTTGCGGCGCCTTTCTCGTCCTCTTTTTGTGTATTCCGGGCCAACGTCCTGAAAACTCCCATGGCCCCCATCTCCATATGATACCCGACCTCAGAAGCGTCCGCCGCGCCGTCGACCGTTCGCAATCCCCCTCATTGGTCACTATTCTCCGGATCGCGCCTCTCACATTCGCATTTCAAACTTTGACATCATCATGATCCCGGGCTGCCTCTCTGTCGCCGTACTGACACACGCACGCGTGCGCGCGCCTCCTCCCCCCTCTGCAGACGCCCCGCGCGCAGCGCACCTCCGCCGACGTGCAGACGTGGGAGTTCTCGCACCACAAGTTTCTGCGCGGGCGGCCCGACCTGCTCGAGGAGATCAAGCGCAAGGCGCTCGAGCCCGACCCGGCGACGAAGCACCGCGTGGAGCTCCCCGGAGAGGTACGTTGCGCCCGTTCTCCCGCCGCCGCCGTGCGTGCGTTCCCGGCAGAGCGTGTATGCTAATTTGGCGTGCGGATGCGGATGGAGGTCGCGGCGCAGCTTGCGCAGGTTAGGGAAGAGAATAGACGGCTGAGCTTGATGTACCATGCGGAGAGGGGACGCGTGGAGAGGCTGGCGGGTGTGACGAAGGCGATGTATGAGGTCGTGCAGAGGATGTGGCCTGGGACGCGTGCGTAATTGTTTCCTTCCCTCTGCGTGGAACGGGCCGACTGAATATTCTTGCATGTTCCATCTACTCTCGATGCGTGCGCGCGAGCAGTGCAACTCCCCTTCCCGGCCGACCTCCTCGAACCGGACAACCCGAACATCTACATCACCTCCCCCAACTCGGCAACACCGCACGCGGGCGGCGGCGGCGGCGGCTTCCTGCCCTCGCTCTCCATGTCCGGCCCCGCGCACGCGCACACCCTGCACCACACGCACTCGCTGCACTCGCTCGGCGCGAGCCCAGGGAGCAGCCCGACCACCGCGGACTTCCCGCACCACGCGCACGGCGGCGCGCACCACTCGCACCACCACTCGCAGAGCCACACGCCCGCGAGCAGCCTCTCGCGGCAGCACTCGTTCCAGCACCTGCCGTACGAGAGCGCGGCGATGCACTCGCACCACGGGAGCGCGTCCGGCGGGGGCGCGCACCACAGCTACGCGGGGCGGTACGCGTCGGACGGGGGCCCCGCGCCGCTGAGCACGCCGCTGCCGCCGTCGCCGGGGCCGATGGACCTCGACGAGCGCGTGGGCGGGGCGAAGCGCCAGCGGACGGCGCCGTCGTCGGGGCTGAGCACGCCGATCGGCGGGCTCGGCGGCGGGGAGGGCGGGAAGAAGAGCAGGGCGCGGAGCGACAGTGCGCCGCTGGGGTATGGCGCGCTGGGCAGCGGGTGGGGCGCGGCGGGGCGGCCGAGGAGCGGGAGCGGGCTGGGGAGCGGGAGCTTGGGCGCGGGGGGTGGGGGTGCCGGGATGGGTGGATCGGGGTTTAGAGGCGTGGGTGGGTTGAGGAGGGAGGAGACGGTGCCGAATATTGGCAATGTGGGTCGGACGGCGGGCGGATTGCCTGGAATGGTCGTGCCTGGGGTCCCTGGGAAGAGTTGAGGGGTCCATGGAGGCGAAGGGGCGGTGAGAGGTGGAGGTGCGCCTCAGTCTTGTTGTCCGTGCGTGGTTTCACCGTGGATGCGTGGATGGGCGCGCTCTGTGCGCGGTGCCCAATTAGACGTCGGGGCACGCGCCGGAGTGCGTGCGGTGGTGCTTGCTTGCTCGTTGCTCGCTCCTCGTTGCTCTGGTCTTGGACAGTGATTGGACTCTGCGGGGTGCTGTTGTGCGATAGGTGTCGGTGTCGGTGTCGGTGTCTGCAAAAGAAAAAGGAATCCCCTCCCCTGTTCATCCATCCCCCGCGCGACTCTAGGCTGGGTCGCGCGTGTACTACAACCATCCGTCGCTGTCGCTCATTTTTCCCCTTCGTCGCTGCATCTGTTTTGCTGTTTGTCACATAGCCGGTCCGTCTTCGTGTGCATACTTACCCACTTTTACCCCGCTGCATTCACGTGTATACCTGTACCGCCTACTTACGGTCGATATCCGTCTGCCCGTGTCATGCTCTGCATTTCCTACCCACTCCTCACAAATCCAAATCCAAACCCATACCCACACCTTCCACCGCGCCATACCCGCACATCCCCAGCTACCCGACCTCTCCTGGGCCGCTGACCTGGATCGCCTTTCGACTTCGTGTTCGCATCGCACTCATTCGCCGCCATTGGGATCCTTCGCTGTCGTCTCACTCTCCGGTTCTCCACGGTGCCGCACTCTCTGCCTGCCTTCCTCCTCCCTGTGCTCCTGGGTCGCTCATGTCGTGTGTACAGTCCGTTTCCCGTCCTCTCGTGCTTTTGGGGATCATTCATAGACGTGTATTACCATGCAACCATGCTCGCCGGGCGTACGCGCGCTGCGTACGGATTTTGGTCTACGTGCGCGTACAGACGCACCCCACATACACACATCGCACTTGTTACATAGCTAGCTACCTACGAAAGAAGAAAAATGGAAGAGCATCTGTATACCTGTCAACCGGCCGTCCTCGAGGACGGCTGTGGTTGTGGACTCTGTCTGCAAGGAAGGAGGGTTAGCGTAAACGGTGAGTGGATGCCGTAGAATTCGTCGTGAACCCTTAATAAATCGCGCGGATGACAGGGACAGGACGAGGCACAAGAGGGTGTACTGCATGCCCCCGCCCCGCTCGGTTCCGTGCCTCGGGGCCTCGTGTGTACCGACCTTCTCGAAGAGCGTGCGTCGATCGATGCGCCGGATCGGGGCTTCGATGGCTTCGATGGCTTTGGATCCGCGATGCGTGACAGGCCCGCCCCGATCGATTCAATGGCTCGTCGCTGTCATGGAAGGGCGGCGCCGTCGAGCGTGCCCTGGGATGGGCGGCTTCGCGGTGCGAGGCGTGCGCTGGATGTGCCCGCGATCGTGATCGTCGAATGGGTCGTCGGGCAGTTCCTGTCGAGAAGTCGCAGTGTCCGACGCCACAGCACCGTTGTGTGCCAGCCAGAGGTCGACCGCTCGCATGGTCGACGGTACATGACCTGTTGACCCGATCAGGGTATGGATGAAAAGAGATGCCACGAGCTCACGGATTATACAGTAAGCCAAGGTAGACGTAGACAGATCCATCGACTCGTGGAAGGCGTGCATGTTCTTCTCTTCCGAAGGTTCTGCCTTCAAATATCAGCCTATGCAGCCCGAACCATCAATGGCACAAGGGAATATGTCCTTGGAAGCCATCCAATACAGGCAAGCTTATCAAATGACGGGTCCTGAAGGAGTGCCGAAGCAACGTTAACGTATTCCACGGCATGCCATGCGCGGCGGACCACAGCGAAGGTTAGAGCTTACCTAAACGGTGCCACCAACCTATTCAGCTACGGCGATACGGCCAGAGAATACGCACACGTAGGCAAACAGCAGCCTTGGAAAACTCATCGCCGTAAGCGCGCTCTCATGGGATACCACCGGAGCAGACAGGGGCGTCCTCAATCGCTCTGAAAGGCCTACCACCACAGCGGAGGAGATGAGAGCAGTATAGGCGACAATGGGCCGACGGTGCGTACCACTTACCGACGATTTCGCAACGTCGCCCTGACCTGAGGCCTCTTTGGTTCTTCCAGTGGGCCCAAACCGCAAGCCGGCCGGAAGGCCAGAGCGGCTCCCCAGTAGACTTCCCGCTTGGCACTCCGTCTAGCAGCCCATTCGATTTGCTGCGGTCATGCACCGTGGTTAGTCACTCTCACTCGCGCGTCATATGCGCATGAAAGGTACCTTGTCTCGAGCCCCGCTTCGTCACTGAAGGACGCCGTTCTGATCCTGTGTGGCGCACGCGCCGCGGAGGACCAAGCTGTGCACACCTAGGGGCTCATGCCTTGCGTGCCGGTTGACGACCCGGCGTAGCAGAATCAAAGGGAAAGCACAGAGCATTCGATGACCTAGGCGACGAGGGCTGCGTCCACCTGCGCATACGATGTTCGGCTTCGTTCCTCTAAGCACCACACGTCTCACCCCCGGCCTTTTCTCGTCCTTGCTGTTGTCCGTTTCAAACCGGCAATAAATCGGTCCAGGAGTGCGTTTTGCGTCTGCTCGATTCGTACGGCGCGGTAGCATGGGAGTGGCATCACAGGCCCCGCGCCGCCGCACCGTTGCATCCTCGTCGCTGCTGTTCGAAGATACCGAGTCGGCGAACACAACATTTTGGCTGTGCAGCATTGTGGGCTGTGCGAAGGCGACGCAGACACAGCACACACTCTGAGCTGCGAAGCAGACTCTCCGGAGGACCTCGTGTCATAGCTCGAGCCGGGCAGTCCGAAAGCGGTGTGTTCAGCAACCCTCGCTCAGCACATAGAGATCTGGCAAGCCTTGTTGTCTGACTCTCAGTTGCACTGGCACGGAGCACAGCATGCAGCAACAATCCCGTATCCTTCAGGGTTTATTGAAGTGAGCAGCGTACAGCCTCCCCCCAGTGCGGCCTCGAGAAAGTAGTAAGCAGACTCCAGTCAAAGCATGCGGCCCAAGCTGAGGCATACTATGCGATGCGTGTGAGGGTGGCGATGTGCTGGCATGTCAGATTCCAGGGATTTGGATCAGCACTTGTTGGCCTCCTGAATCTAGCTAGCCCACAGGACTCGGAACAGTCCCCGCGCAAAATGATGACCGGTAGAGACGAAATGAAGGATATGAAGCGCGACGCCACCCGGTGACCGACGCGCTCTGAGTCTGTCAGTCTCGTGATCGCGCTGGCGGCGACCAGCCACGGTCCACGGTGACTGAGCCAGCTCCCAACTCGGACTGGGATCGGAGTCTGAGCCTGGTGCCGCCAATATTACCAAAATACTACCAGCGTACCCGAGTCCTCGAACGTCTTGGATTTGACCCAGGACCTGTGCACCTGCTTCACCCGTCGTTGGTTGCTGCAACTTAGTGAGGCTATGCCACCCTTGCCGGTGAGTCTAAATTGATTCCGACGAACCATCTCATCGCAATTGTGGTTGCAGGACTTGGTGGACAGCCACGGCATGCCCCGACCAAAGCTGCAGCTGTTGTACTATTCCCATCTATAAAAGGGGAGTATCGCCATGACTGCTAGCTACCCTCGTTCTGTCTGATACGCCACCCACGCTCTGTCTGATACGCCACCCACGCTCGTCCTCCCATCTCGCTATCGCGTCCGAGCGCGAAGTGATACTATTCTCTGCCAGTGAGCCGACATGTCCGAGTCTACTCAACCTTGCGCCGCAGAAGTGGAGCAGTGCTCGCCGGCGCCGGCGCGCGTCAACAGTCTCTGGTTCGACGACGGAAACATAATCCTCGTCGCCGAAGGGTTCAAGTTCCGCGTCCACAAGAGCATGCTCGCGAAGTCTTCTCCTGTATTCCGGGACCTCTTCACGGTGCCTCAACCTACTGGACCGTGCTGCAAAGACAAAGACTCACTCCCAGTCGTGAACATGCCGGACAATGGACTGCATCTACTCTATCTCCTCAAGGCGATTTACGACAGAGCGTGAGTTCGCCCCTTTCTCTGCGAATCACCCGGCACTAACGACTAGCGGGTTACAGGTTCTTCGGTCACAACACACTGACCGCTACGTCAGTGGAGATAGCGATAGGAATTGTTAGCCTCGCGCACAAGTACGACATGCGGTACCTGTACGCAGACGTTATCCGACGCCTTGCCGACATATTTTGCACCACCTTTGAGACCTACGAAGCTCGGTCCCACCAGCGCGCAGGCCTGCGTACCTCTCCGATCGGCGAACTGCCCAAGCTCGCGAAAGTCAGCATCCCCTTGGACCCGGTGTTCCTCATCAACATGGCGCGGCAGATACGGACGCCAGAGCTCCTGGCAATGCTCCCGGTCGCGTTCTACCACGCGACCTCCCAGAGTGCAGAAAGTCTGACGCAGGGGGTCGTTCGCAACAGGCTACGTGCCGCCCCCGGGACCCATGGAAGAGAGGCCCTCCATCCCGACGACCTCCGCCGGATTATCGCGGCGCAGAGGAAGCTCGTGCAGGTCAACCGGAACGCCACCAGGTGCTTCCACTTCCATGGCGCATACCTCAGCCCAGAGTGCGCAGCGCGGCGTCACAGTGGTCCGTGTTACAAAGGCCTGCAACTGTTGTCCCAAGGAGTTGTGGACGCGGGTTACTTGGGCAGCGCGCGTCCGTTGGCGCGCCGAGACGACTGGATCGACGACTATTGCAAGAAGAACTTGGATGGCAAGCTGTGCAAAGCGTGTCAAGAGAATATCAAGCGTCTTCACAAGGAAGCAAGAGAGAAGGTCTGGAATGACTTGAAGAAGCTCTTCGATCTCGAAGCGTGGCCATGAAAACCAAGTGCTAGGGCTCGGACTCGCAGTGCAGAGACTCGATTTACAAGGTGCCGTTCTGATTCACTTACAACTGTTACCCATGGACCTCAGGCCTGTTCTTCACCATTGGACCTTATTGCCACATGATTCGAGTATCGCTCTCATACCGTTTGGAACCAATTGGAACGATTACGATGCGTGGAACGCCATGGCAAGACTGTTGAGACCGCCTCGGAGTGTGTGCAACATCGGATACTTCGATCCTGTCCTCGCGAGCAGGCTGCTTATAAGAGAGTGAGCACCACAGTTGCACGGTGTTGATGTCGTGACGGACGGTTCAGAGTGTCACGCCGGTACATGACTTGCGTACGCCGGCCAACGTTTGCCTTCCTAATGATCATAGGATTCACGCCCGATACAAACAGAGCAGTATGATAGGCCGTGGGTACAGTGGAAACTGGTCGCCATACTTACAAGTCGAACACGATCCATGGTACGACTCAAGCCGACCGCGACGCGGCGTTGAGTATGACAGGCGCTGAGAGTGAGAGACGCCCGGTGGCTGAGGCGTGTTATGATCGCCGCCTGGGCCAGTTTTGTGCGATTGTGGCTTGACTCACAACTCGTACTTCGCTGTTCTACTCACTTGTGCCAGACGTCGCAGATGCTCACTCAATGCCTCAACTGGATTGACAGAGACCCCTATTCGGATTGTCGCATACATGCTCAAGCCTAGTGACTCTGAGCGTAGGGTGTGCTTGAAGTGTTCAAGTTTGACACCTGGTCGACGAGGTTCTATGGGAGTTGTCGTAGATTGATGGTGAGCTTTTGGGTGCACTGTTCTGTCGCGTATGCTAAGTTAGCGGTCTTCAGAGGGCATTGATCGTGGATTAAAGAGTGCCCGACCGGGGTCAAGTAGCAATATCCCACAGACCCAACGACGGATGTGCATTTCACGAGGCAGCCAGCCAACAAGTCTCGTAAGACTCGGGCGCACGGTCTCGCACTCGGGCATACCAATATCGCGGACATAATGCACCTAGGTCCGTTGCCCAAACGCTGTTACCCCGGTCTGCTCTATCATTACATGCGGCCGCCATCCGCGTCATCGCTCTTCTATTCCTTGATCATCTTGCTGCGGCGACCACCAATTTGTCTACTCTGCATCCCTCGAAGCCTCATTCGCCGGAAGCCATCGAGTGGCTACCTCATAGGGAAGATTGAGCTGGTCAATGCTAGTCTCCGTTGCTGACCAAAACGAGTTACTGGTCGACGCTCTCTCGTCCATGTATTCTTCGCCGACGGTTTCCCCGTGGGAACATTCACACTTCCGCGCCGATCACTCAGTTGGGAGTTCCATCATGGCTCCTATGATTCTGCGCCAGAGGCCCGTCATATTCCCAAGCACACGGCCTCCGGCAGACAGGGTTCTGCTAAGCTCCTGTGGGGAATTGCCCTGTGCCCTTCTCACGTGTGGGTGGTAGTGGCTCAATCCTGACATATACTAGGCACGAGACACCCGGCGGCCTGGTGTGTTAGGCTAACCCCGGCCTCGCTGGGAGACTTCTCAATAACAATTGGCACTTCGTGCTTCGCGGCTTACTACAAGTGATGAAATTGCAGGCCAGGCCTGGCGCTTGTGGCTCTTGCACACGACCGAACTTAGACAGGATGTATGAAGGTGGGATGCTATAAACCCAGGCGAAGCCCAGCGGCACCGGAAACCCCTCGCTGCATGCTAGCAGTCTGTGATACATGATGTTCAGGACCACTGCTACTCTCGCCCGCGCGCCGTTCGTGTTCAGGAGGTCGTTCTCGACTGCGAGCCTGCCTCGGCCACGACCCCTCGCGTTCGCACCAACGACTCTCAGGACTCCAACAAGCTTGCTCCAGCGTCAACTAATCGTCCGAGGGGTCGCAAGCTCCGTGTCCAACAAGCCGGGCTCGCAGACTGTAAGACAGGCGGCGGTGAACATCAAGGAGGAGCTGGGGAACTCGGGTGCGGACTTCGCCAAGTCGGTCGCGGGCGCGAACTGGTTCCATGATGCTGTGGTGGCCAACCCGAAGCGCGACACATTCGTAAGTCTGCATCTGGCTCGCACGCGATGAGCTCGCATGAACGGTACGACTCTAGTTGGGCATCACGAACTCAGTCGCACAGTCGGTGCCGCCTGCGTACATCACCTTTGGTTTGTTCGGCGGACTGCCGTACCTCGGTACAGGTGCCGTCACGATCTATATGGCCCAACAGGCTGGGACCGCGTTGTCAGGTCAGTCGCAGTAAGTACGCCAGCAGCGAAGTGACGAACCCACCGTTCGTGCAGACCTCACGTCGCGCATTGACCCCGGCGTCGCAATCACCATGCTTGATCATGCCCTACACATCCAGATGACCTACGGCGCAGTCATGCTGTCATTCCTCGGCGCTATTCACTGGGGCCTGGAATTCGCGGGATACGGCGGACAGAAGAGGTGCGTGTGCTCGTATACACTCATCTAGAACACCATACTGAATATGCGTGGCACAGCTACCGTCGCCTCGTCTTGGGCGCATGCCCCGTCGTCTTCGGGTGGTCGACACTCGCGCTGCAGCCCGTCGAGGCGCTGATCGCGCAATGGGTCGCGTTCACCTGGCTGTGGTGGGCGGATCTACGAGCCACGAACGCGGGCTGGGGTGAGTGCGATACTATCGGATACATCCGTGCACACTGACCAGTGTGCTTTAAGCCCCGGGGTGGTACTCGCAGTATCGCTTCTACTTGACCCTTCTCGCCGGGACGTGCATCATCGGTACCCTCGCTGCGACGAGCTACTGGGGCCCGGTGGGCGGCCACGGGCTTGTCAGCCATGATCTGCATATGGTGCGTTCACTCGCCATCCCAAGATGCGTGGCGTCAACAGAATACTGACCACCCGATTGATAGATCCGGGCACTCCGCCAGAAGCAGGATCCAGAGAGCGCAGGCTTCGTGGCTGGCGAGATCGAGAGTGTGTCGCATGACGGAGACGCGTATGTGCTCGTGAGGAGACGCCGCGCGCCGCAGCCAGAGGATGGAGGAGAGCAGGAGGCCGAGGAGCAGTGAGGTAGTTGCCGTCTGAGTCGTGGTGCACCGTCGAACGGTCTTAAAATGTTGATACTGAGGCTGTGGGTGATGCAAGACGTGTAGCCAATATCCGGTTCAAGATGATTGACATGTAGTACTAGTGTTGTACTGCACCTTTAGGTTCAGCTTCAGGTAGTGGTATTGAGTCTACCTTCTATTATATTGCTGCCTATCAGAGAGAGGGCTTACATTCTCCCTGAAGCAAAGGTCTGCAAGCGGAGTTGTACTCATGTAGACAGACATTGGGTATAGTATGAGTGTCGTCCGTCGTTGTGTGCAGGTCGTGATAGCGTTGGCCGCAGTGGTCATGGGTGGGCCATACTATATTATACAATTTTGCTGCAATTCAAGTCTCTGTTAGTATATCGGTTAGTACACGCGCCTGTCATTGGGTCGCGCGAAGCGGGGTTCGACTCCCCGACAGAGAGTGTCATTGAGGCAGTAATGCTGTCTTTTTTTCTGTCTAAACGATGATTAAGATTGTGCTCGATGTTCGCTGTCCTCTGGTAAGTTATGTCCCGGCGGAATATCACATTCAGTGGGTGCCCTTCGTCAATCATCGCCCATCCTATGCTGAAGTTGTCCTGGGCTCCAAAACTCTGTGTTGAAGTGTTTAATGAAATGACCTCATGTAGTAGTAAGACATGTGAAATGACAAGAAGGCCCCCCTGTGCCCTAGGCCTTGAATATCGACAGTACGCGACGACTGCAACAGGCGCGACTCAAGAAGATGAGCGCTACCCCCGTCCTCCGCCATCACAGGCGTATCCCCAGATCGCGCAGATCTGGTTGATCTGCTCGGCGGCCCCAGACATGTGCGCAAC
>NW_025955396.1:0-31561 GCF_022376445.1 Fomitopsis serialis | reverse complement strand
ACCTAGCACCCACATCAGTACTCGTAGTTAGATGGCAATCTTGAGCATACCTGTCCCTCAAAGGTATCCTGGGGATCGACGTCCATGAGTGTGGCTGCAACGACCTCGTCTTCCTCCTCCGCGGCAACATCTGGTCCCGGTTCCTCATCCTCATCTGAAGACGAGCCTTGCCGTTCAAAGCGTTTCGACAGACGTCGAAACTTCTTGTCAAGCTTGGCCTCTTCCTCTTCGTCGTCGTCCGCTTCGCTCTGCTTCTCGTTGTCGGAATCCTCTTCCTCGCTATCCGAGGGCAATTCCTCGAGGATGCTCTTCCTAGGTGCTGGGCCCCGTAGCAATGCATCCACGTCCACCTGAGATAAGTCGGGACCAGGCTCCTCTTCCTCGTCGCTCTCCTCGTCACTCGATGAGCTTTCGTCGCTGCTGCCTTCACCGCGTCTCTCAACGGTGACTTCATCTACGTCAGATCCCGCAGGCGGTCGCGGGGGGGAAGAGCCCTGGACATCACGCAGCAGTCGGGAAGCAAGACTCGGCGGAGGCCGGGGAGAGCTAGGCCGGCCAAAGACAGTCGGAGCGACAGGGACTACCGCTCGTTTCGTCGAGCTTTTTGCACGCTCATCAGCAGCGGCCGATTTGAGAACAGGAGCAGCATCAAGCGGAACAGGCATGTTCGACTCAGCAGTAGGTCCGCTAGCAGAGTCCACGTCCATATTGCTAGCTTCAGCCGAGACGGCCTTTCCCTTGCGCTGCCGCTTCGAGGGCTGCGGTTCAACAGCAGTCACAGATGTTCCCGCAGGCGAAGCAGGCTCCGCATCATCAGCTGCCGCCGTGTCAGCAGTGTCTATGGGCTTGAGGTCGGCGGGCTTCTCCTTCGCCTTCTCCTTCCGGTGTTTCTTGGGCTTTACTGGCGCTTCCTGAGCCTCTTCTTGTATAACCTCTGGTACAGGGTCAGGTATGCTGGGTTGCTGAGCTACCGTTGATTGGGCAGGAGTGCCAGCGTGTTGTCTGCGCATGACGGCTAAAATGGCAGCTTGCACGGCCTTCATGTTGTCCGACGGCTTGTCATCATCTAAGAGAACGAGATGAGCGATCTATTCGTTCAAAACGCGCAAATGTGTTACCATCCGCCTGTGTTGACGGCGGAGCTACAGCAGTGACGTTCGTGGCTGAGTCGTCGCCTTTGCGCTTCTTGCTCTTAGGTTTCGCGACAGCCGTGGGCTCCGTTGCAGGAGCGGCCGGCTCTGTGGACGCTGAAGGAAGGTGTCTCAATTGTTAGCTCTCTGTGTACCTCCTGCTGTCCAACTGCATACCGTCCTCTACGACCGCTGTACTTGCTTTCTTCGACTTGGACTTACGTTTCTCTGCAAGGACATAGGATCAGTCACGTCGAGAAAGCTATATCATATAGCCGTCCCACTTACCTTTGCTGGTCGACGTAGAGTCTAAACGAGATGGCCCTGCCATAGGATCTACAGATGCTATCAGATAGACATACATGGATGAACGATCGTACCAACCTTCCTGCGCATGACTGGCATCCATCTTTGACGTAGAGGAGCCAGGAACATTAGCATCACCTGCTGCTACAGCAGGCTTATCGGCCTTCTTGGATCGGGCAAGTATGACGGCCATAGCGTTAGCTACTGCCTCCGCAGTATCCATAGGCTGGTCAGCGACAACAGGAGGAACGGCAGGTTCGGCCTCTGGAGGAGCAGCCGCGCTCTCGTCTTCTCCTCGCTTCTTCTTGCTCTTCTTCTTTGGCTTCGTCTCCGTGGCCGGCGGTACGCTGTCTGCGGCGACGGTCTCAGGAACGGTCTCCGAGACGGTTGGGTCATCCGCTTGCTCGACCTTTTCTGGCCGCGCCTTCTTGGACCGTTTAGGCGGCTCGGAGGATGGTGCCACCTCGGTCTGCTCATGCTCAGTAGCCTCGTCTCGCCTGCTCTCAGCTTTCTTCCCCTTCTTGCTCTTCGTCTTTGGAACATTAGCTTCAACATCCTTTGTCTTGACGGGCGGAGTTGATTCCGATGGAGGTTGAGGCTGATCAGGCACGACTACCTCGCTCGGCACCTTCTCTTTCTTACGCTTCTTGATGGGAGAATCGCCAGGCGGAGCATCCGGTGTTTCCGTAGTCAAACCACCAGTATCTGCAGAGGGACCAGGTTGCGGCGTGGGCATCACAGGCTTGGGTATTTGCCTGCGTTTCCACAGTTTATGCTTGACCATGACAGCGGTCGATGGCTCAGCATCGTCCATCGGTGTCTCGGGAGGTACTGGAGGGGGTAAGGGATGGTCAATGGGAGAGTTTGAAGGACCAGCAGCGTCGGCGTCAGTAAGAACTGTTGGGTCCACAACACTCTTTCGTTTTCGCTTCTTCTTGAGCAAGTCGCGATGCATTCTGGACCCCGCTTCAGGGCGCACTGCGTCCAGTGACACACCAGAAGGATCGACATCCTCATTGGGATGTGTGCGCGCAGGACCAGAACCCGAAGCCAGCGAATCGGGAGTGGCTGAGCGAGTCTGTCAGTAGACTGGTGATGTAAAGCGTAGTCAGAAACATACGAGGGACATAACTTGGGGGCGGGTTCGAAGCGGAACGATCCACTAGGTCCTGTATGCTCGAGTCTCTGAACTTCTGCTTCTTCTGCTTCTTCCGGGGGCGTTCGACCTCGAAGTCATGCGGACCCGCTGTCTCAACATTCGGAAGCGCTGACACGGCGCCATCACCAGTATGAGTTGCTGGAGGGATGGTCTCATTTGGCTTCATCAGAGAACCAGCCATGTAGGAAGTTGACGCGATAGGGCCATCCCCAGGTGAAGGCGCCATCGAAGTTCGCTTCCTCTTGCGTTTACGCACCCCAGTCTACAGACGCTTAGAATCACCGTACGGTATGAAAGAATATACCCTCACCAGAACGCTAGTGGACTCCGGTTGAGGGTGGCCACTGAGCACGCTAGTGGCCGGTTGAGCATGGCTAATGGATGTTCCAGCACCGACGGATGAGCTACCGACGCTCACAGAGACTTCTGCTGCGGTCTTCGAGCGTGTAGCAATACGAAATGCGTCGAAGTCATCGTCTGCGAATACCTGTTCGGGAGACGAGCGGCGGGAAGGAACAAGCGCGCTCACCATCGTCCAGATCAATACGTTTCCCATTCTCGATTCGCGCCAGCTGTATTGCCTTATCGGCAGAAAGCTTGAGCTTCTGCCTCACCGCGTCCTTCGTTTGCGATAGGGTGGCATCTCATCCATAACTCTCATCAGACCTTTGAGCAGTTGTTCAATGCGACTTTATACTCACCTCGGAAGATCCTCTGAAAGGTCCGCCCTCCGGGCGCGTAGAACGTGATCAAAGGCCCTGGCTGCCTTCCGTTCGCCATCGCCGCCGATGTCTAGAAGATGCGAGCGTGATGTGGGACACGTCCAACGTGCAAACGGACGCGTTCAACTTGAACGTAAAGCCACAGCCGACGCGAAGGTCGCCTCGGCGAAGATATTTAGCTGCCCGAGGCAAGACGGGGGTGTGTTTCCGCATTTGGGCAGATCCCACAAACCATCACACGCACAAATACTCTCCTCGCTACCTCCTCCAACATGGCCGGACACTACAGTATGTGCTACGACCTGTGTGTCATGTTTCAACGTTCTGAAGTGCTGCACGCTAGGTCCGGGCTTTCACCCGCATCTACCTGGCTTCAAGCACAGGTTCCTCGCGACCACACTCGGCGCGAGCATGTGGTTCTTCATCTTCTACCGTGCCAGGTGCGTCACGCCTATGCACTCCCAGGCGGGGACTGACTTTCTCGCAGGAAGGACGGTGCGAAGCTGTTGGTAAGTGGCCGCAATCTGCGCGTGTGATGCTAACTAACGCTGCGGTAGGGCTTGAGTCACCCGTGGGAGGCACATGGACATGGGCACAATGAAGCCGGTCACCACGAAGAGCACCACTGATAGACGGACCATTGCGCATTATGTGACTAGAGTATGAGAAGACAACATCGGTCTATCTGCTTGCGGAAACATCTATGTGAAGGAGTTGAGCCTAATACGCTGGTGTTGGAACATGCTCGCGACTGCCTGCAACCCTCTGGACAGCAAGGCACATGTGCCATTATTTCCTTCGCTTTCCTCCTGTCTGCCGATAGGTAGGTCGCAATTATTCTTGAAGGACTGCCCTGTGCCCACATTGCAATATCTCTACCGTCATCGTGTCATTCCGACGCTTGGTTGCGGCACCCTCATGCTCGTCAGTATCGAACGATCTGAGGCATTTTCCGCGTGTATACTCTTTGGTCGCTGCTCGCCGCGAATGACCGAAGTTGCATGAGCTTTCCTAGCTCCCCATTCTCAGGTCCGCAATACGTAGGGCGCTGTTCAGACCATTGTTCATCGTAGTCAGTCCATATCTTTTACTGAGCTCTCACAAAATTGGTAAGCACCTCCGATTACAGTCCTTATTTCCTTGGAGCTTTCAAGCTAAGCTTGATACATCATTCAGTACGCAGTCTCAATGCGTTCCCTGAATTGATGTGCATACAATGGCCTGAATTCATGAACGGCTCGCATGTATCTACGTCACTATGTAGCATTTTGTCACGTGCAATATTCAGCGTGTGGGCGCGCAGCGAATCAACGCGGGATGCAGCTGCGACTGTGGACTGAGGGCTCTCTATTCAACACAAGCTTTCTTGGCCCTTGGAACTCTTACCGCACTTGCAATCCGGGCTTGATACTCCTAGGTCTGTATATCCGTTAGTGTTGTTGGCAAATCAGCGCCAGCTTGCCACCTGGCACGCGCCAGGGGTGGCGATTGGTTGGCGATTGGCAAGTGGCAGAGGGGAGGGTGGCGCAACCTGGCGAATCGCCAGGCGCTTATGCATTTTATGGCGACTGGACCGGTGTGGTTGAGTCAAAACCAAGCCATCGAGGTTCAGTGTTGGTAAGAGGTACTTGAAAAGTGTCTGTGAAGATGAGTACGGGGGTGTCATCGGCCTGCCCATTCCTGGTCCGACTCTCTGAGGGGCAGAATCAGCTACACTATTACCGCATTTGGCAATCGGAAGTGCGTATTTAACCTGGTGCTCGCCTTTAACTGACGCGGACATTAATGACGATGAGCCTCACGGGGGCTAACGTTAACTTAACCCGGGAGTATCGCTACACTTGCGGCCTTCAATGGTTCCAGAATGACCAACATAGGTGGCCAGCGAAGAATTGCTGTTCGCGAGTAGTCCTCCGTAGCAGACCTAAAAGACCGGTTCGCCAGTGCGGAAGTGGTGTGTCGCCGTGTTCCCTACATCTAGCCCGCCTTGACAGTCTCAGCTCGAGCTGCAGTGTGTGCAATTGTATGCCATTGAGTCAACATTTCAGCACCGAGCCACCAACATGCACGGCAACGTGTGCAACCATCCGTCAGACTGCAATTACACGAAGTTCCAGTCAAGCCTGGTCATTAACTTGAATGCAAATGCACTCCGAGTCGTCGAGACCCGAGACCCGATTTGCTGCCCCGGCGGATGGCCGCCAGCCACTACCTGCTGTCTCGTCGAGGCCTACTCACATCCTATAGGCTGCATGTCATTCTCCCAGTGTCCTGCTTGTACCCTGCAGTGCTAAACATCCTCGGGGACCTACAAGCAGCGGCACAAGCTCGAAATTGAGCACAAAACGCCAAAAACACATCAAAAAGCCCATTTGCCAGTTGCGCCACAATCGCCAGCGCGCGCCACCCCCCGAAAACCCATTCCCAAGCGCCATTTGCCGGCAATTGGGTCCATTCCCATTTGCCATCAGCACTAATATCCGTATGACGAGGTAGACGAGTCAAAGGCACCTACTCTCCAATTCTCTTGATCAACGGAACGTCTCATGGATCGACCATCAAGTGCTGCTCGTCGGCGGACGTTCGACCTTCCCTCCAAGCCAGAGACCGGATTGGCAGAATGGACAAGCAAGATCAAAGAGCTACAACGGCAGGTCGACCAGGACGAGGAGACGGAACATAAGCGACTTGAGGAGGAGATCCGGGCATCCAGGATGGCTCGTCTGCGTAGGAGCGGTCAAATCGGGAGCGTCGACCTATGTGAGTGTTCATTGGCATTATATAATAGCAAGTGAACAGATAGGCTTTGTCCGACAGCTAAGAGCGACCTGTCCAGTGTGGCCTCATCGCCCGCGCCGGACAGCCCAGCGAGCCCGGCTGGAAGGCAGCAGGGTCAAGAAGACGCCTTACGGAGACTGACTGGCGAGGCACGGCCATCCACAACGGAGCCTGTGAAATCCGTCTCCTCCAAGGCCCCCATGTCGCTCGCGGAATTCATGGGAGGTCGTGCGACTGGTCCGCGACTTACGCGGCATGCACCCCAACAGGATGCCCATGACCCGACTCAGTTTGAGCAGCGTACGCTCAGGAATATCACCACCCCTCATCCGGTCTTTGGCCGTGGCGGCGTCGCTATGCCTGGCATGACAGGCAGAAATCGCACACCCGCGCCATCTACGCCGGAGCCGGAGGAGCGAGCGAGGCTAGCCTCGGTGGCCAACCATATCACTGGACGGGACCGCAAACAGAGTACGCCCTCCGTCGTGCAGTCGATCGTACACAAAGTCGAAGTGGAGACAGTAGCGCCGCAGAAGACCGGAGCCTCAACCGCTTCTTCTTACACGATGCGACAGCGTACAATCAGTACACCGACTGGTAGCGCCCCCTAATAAGCGCACCTCCGACTCGTACATGGGAGACCACGGTACAGCACAACAACGGCGCTACATCCCGGCCAGTGTCAATTTCCCCTGGCCTACGTTCAGCAACACCTGGACAGGACCGTCACACACCCGCGAGGCCTATACAAACCCCACCACCTGTATCTTCATCCTCCATATTGCGTCCTTCGAGTTCTTCTCGCAGCCCTGCCCAACTTCTCCAACCACCTCATCCTCCCCGAAAGCAACCATAAGCACGCCATCCCTGGCGAGACCAATCCAACCGTCACCGCGCGCTTCTCTCGGACCTCAGCTCCCAATCTCCCTAAATCCTTCGCCTGCGTTCCTTCGTGCACCTCCACCTAAAGACCCCACGCCGAGTATCAGCCGTCTGCAAGGACGCGGCTTCGTCAAGAGCATGGTACAAGCGACCGCTCAACTTTCAGTTGTAGCGCCTCCCACCCCACCCCTGCCAGAGAAGAAGGATTCCGGAGGGCGAAAGTCAGCGCCTGTTCTAGACCGATGGCAGAACACCGGAACCACGAGCTCGACGCCATCTCCTCCGCCAATTATCTCTCCTCGGCCCGCTGCGATGCGCAAGTCGTGGACGGTTGACCCGTCTTCTCCGGATACGACGCCCCCGCGCTCGGTGAAGACGGACTACACGGGCAGGTCGCTCAGTCCGTTCCTCTGTCCCCTCCTTCCACCACTCAGACGCAGCATCGTCTTCAGCCAGGAGCGATGCGGGCGACGGCTCTCCGCGCGGGCGAGGCTCGGGTCGTCCACGACGATGATCTCGTACATCAAGCCCATCAAGACGGGCGACAGACCGATGACGGCGTCGCCGCCTCCTCCAGAGGTGGTGGACGAGATGGGCGTGCGGGTGCGTACGCGCAGCAAGAGCCAGCATCGCTCGCGGAGCCGGCACCGCTCGAAGAGCAGAGAGGCGCCGCGCGAGGAGCGGGAGGGCGGGGGAGCATCTGCGGGGCTTCCGCCAGCGGGCAACCACTCAGTCATGTAGGTCCCCTTTGGTAATGACATTGTTTGCTTGCTTCTGTTGGGGCACGCGTGATTAGGGCTGCAGTTCCTTCGGTTTGCTGCCTGAGCTGGACTTGCGCTAATGCTGTGTGTTCTCTCTCTCAGCTGACGAAGGACAGGGCGAAGAAGCCTCGGAAGGCGAGGTTTGCGCAGACCCTGTCCAGGAGACTCGTGTAGTCTCTTCTTCAGCAGCTTCTGCTGAGGTGAAGCAGACCTCGCAGCCAGAGCCGGCGCCGCTCTCTCACCTTATCTCGACTGCACCGGCCCCGGAGGTTGTGGTCTCTCTTCCGTCGTCGGACCATGCACCGACTTCGCAGCAGGAGCAAAAGCCTGTTTCGCCGCTGAAGAGCAGGTTCGAGGATGACTTTGTCCCTTCAGCGTCCCCGCCGGTGGCAAACAAGCCTAGCCAGCTCAGCCAGCTAGTGATGCCGAAGTCGCTGGTGGCTCCTACGCAAAGCATCGCTTCCCCTGTCACGCCTAACCGTGGCTTGACCCCATCGCCGACCTCACAGCAAGCGAAGGAGAAGCCTCCGGCGTCCTCCGGACGTCACACTCGTATTCCGAGCACTGGAAACCGGGCACTAGTCATGGATGTCGCGCAGGCCCTCGCAGTGCAGACCGCCCTTGAACAGAGGCAGCCGCGAGAGGAGCAGGAGGCTGAAGTACCTCCACCGCCGGACGTCAAGATCGTCGCGGCGAACTGGGGACCCAGGAACGGGACTGCCAGGGCCGACGCTGATAAGCGGAAATCTAGCTACGAGAGATACTCGGCGATCATGATGCCCCCGCTAGAGGAGGAAAAGACACCTACACCTTCGCCGGCTGGGACACTTGCTCGTTCGTCTGTCCCTGTGGTGCCAGACGTCATCCCTGAAACAGAGCAAGAGGTCGCGCCTCCTGCAGTAGAAGGGCCTGCAGAGTCTTCAGCGTCGTTGGCAGAGGTCGTGTCAGAACCAGCAGCGCCCGCTGAAAGCAAGATCATCCACATTGGTTTGTCTTCATTCATAAATTTCGCGCTCTCATAAGGCTGATTATGGCTGCTATCAGAATCTGTCGACGAGCCATTGCCTAATATCGATGTCGCCGCGCTGCTCAACTCAGGCTGCAGTCCGTACTCGCCGGATGCAGATGTGCAGACGATTTCGGTCGATGTCATGATTATCGTGGGGAACGTGGCGACCGCCATTCCTCGTGACACTTACATCTTCTACGACCACGACGTTTTGGCTATCATACATCGCGCTAAAGTGCGGTCTACCGGTCTCGTCTCAACAAAGGTGTGGGGATGGAAAGGGAAGCACGGCCGCCTCGGGGAACGAGAGGAGCAAAAGCTTCAGGGACTTGCGCGACAATACGGGACGAAAATGGTAAGAGAAGTCCTTGATTGTGAAGACAGAACTTCAAATGATTGCGTTGCCCGAACATAGGTCAGGATCCAGCAATATTGTGAACCCACGGAGCTAGTAGCGGTCCTGGGCGGGAAGCTTGCTATTCGTCAGGTATGTGTCTACCGCTGTGTAGGTGCCTCTTACTAAACCGTACGTAGGGTTCGCGGTCGCACTGGTCTCCCGAGAATACCGCCATGCATCTCGTTCGGTCCCTGAATGGGGTAACCTTCATAGACGAGGTCGACATAGTGAGTGCATCGAGACTAAAGCATATGCATGCACCTTCTCAACCGATATCATCAGGGCATCCGGAACCTATGCTCAGCGTTCAGCTATTGCTTGTCCCTCCTGGGATCGTTGTATGTCTGGCACGGATGCGGTTCTGCTGACGCTGAGCGCGCGGCCGCTTGTGAATATGCGAGGGCCCTTGCTTCGTCGGCAAGTGTCATTGAACTCGTCGAGGGCGAGTCGGATGCGGATGACGAGATGTTCTGGCTAATCCTTGGCGATGGCGAGTATGCGAAGGCCGATTATTGGAAGTGGAAGGCATCTTCTCCGTCTGTTCACCCACGCATATGGTCAGTAGATGCAACGAAGGAAGATGATGCGGTGCGTCGTCCCTGTTTCTGTTCGGCTATCCCTCTCATACTGCCGTGATATAGATCCAACCTGTCCCTGCATTTGCGGATCACCCAGAATTCCACCACCTTGTTCACCTCGTGGACTGTGTCTGGGAATTCTTCGTCGTCGTCGGCAGTGAAGCTCGTGGCAAACGAAGAGATATCAAACTGGCACTCGCAGTAGCTACGGTACGAGTGGACGTCGCCCTGTGCTGTGCGACCGGGTTCTGAGACATTGATGCAGAAATTGTCTGATATCACGGCCTCATCGAGGCCATTTACCCCAACGGTACATGCATTGATCCTGCCTTCACAACTGCCTACCGACCTCAGGCTTCACTTCCGAGACCTTGATGAGGCTGCTGTGGTACGTTGTTCCCTAGCAGTCATGGCTTGATGACGCTCATCCGTTGTCAGAATGCCGGACATATACCAGAGCATATGAATCTCCTCGCTGCAGGGGATGCAGAGGAACATGTACGTTAGGATTTCGTTACTTGAACGTCTATCTGATCGCGATATCGTTCTTTTTATAGCTGAAGACAACTACATGGGAAAGGGCTATCACGAAAGACCCCTCTATGTTGCCCTTGGGCGTACACGTTTCGGATCTGAGGTGATCTGATTCACTATTTCAGGAACACTATCTCCATCTCGCACCACTCGCTTTATATACCTCCGCTGGACTAACCAAGCTATGCTTATGTGGAATGCTATCTAACGCAGTTCTCGTGCTTCATCCTTCAGCTATGTTGTTTGACTCCCGGAATTGCTCATGCTCCAGTCCCAGTTGAACACTTGATTTCAGAGCAAACGCGTGGACGTTCGATTCAAGTTCGCATTGACTTCCTCCGAGAGATTGACCCGTGATACCATGAGGAGGACTCATGACCGTGTTCAATGCACGAACCTTGTAGCTGCTCACAGCGTGACCACTTCGCCCACGATGGTGGTATTCAATCGCGGGGATAGCGGGGCTCTCTTGCACGTTCAA
The DNA here is from genome assembly GCF_022376445.1 of Fomitopsis serialis. Classification (NCBI taxonomy): domain Eukaryota; kingdom Fungi; phylum Basidiomycota; class Agaricomycetes; order Polyporales; family Fomitopsidaceae; genus Fomitopsis; species Fomitopsis serialis. The sequence goes on along the minus strand of NW_025955396.1, from coordinate 20,824 downwards.
TGAGACCATGGTCCAATACAGGAATGTAAGCGTGCCGTTTTTATCGGTAGCAGTCTCAGCTGACGCCTCGGCCCTCACCGGCCTCAAGCTCAAGGTGACAGCTTCACTGATTCACCAGCCCATACCTGAAGGTAATCTTGCCTTATCGCGTACCACCTTTGCTTGCAAAACATACGGTGCTTTCTCGTGGGAGATTTGGATGCAGTCTTTCGACTCTTCTAATCGGCCCTGGGACGTAAGGCATGGTCCATAAAACCTTGATAAAACCTGCAATGACTTCGCACTCGAAGGCGTGGACGGGGTCAAGATGGTTTGCCTTCCCCACTCTGTGCTCGTCGTACTGAGCGCCTCCTTGGCTCTAGACGTTTTCGCCCATCCCCTCGTCGACGATGTGACAGCCGAACTTGAAGTGCGCGAGTTGAGCGGACGAACTGGGACCGCACTTCCCGCGCCGTTTTGTTTTCCTGACCTTGGGTTTGTGATGCCGCCGGTACTGCCCCCGGACAACACCATTTGGTGGTGCGATCCTAGCACCGAGTACGCGTTTGTCGGCTTCAGCTATGAGGTCACTGCATGTAAGTCCGCTATGTTGGGTGTGATCACTTAGTTTCTTATCTTGGCTTGGACAGGTCAAACTCCCGAACAACTGCACCGGGAATTTGCCGACATTCGCTATCACTTCAATTCTCGCTACGTCCGACTGTATGGGGCGTGCGATAGGGAGGGCTTCTAGTGAGTCTTTCACGATCATCACTGACCTCGAGAGTCAAATATAGTGTTTAGTGATGATATCGTCAATGCTGCATGGGATAATGGCCTGGGAGTACATGCTCTCGTCTGGGTGTGTTTCATCTACCCCGCGCCAGTCACACACTAACCCGGGAACTCAGTTTGGTTTCGACGGGAGTGACATCTGGATAACACGCCGCAACACCCTCTTCGCCTCGCTACATGCGAATCCTAAGGCGAAGTTCATCACCCGCGGCGTCCAATTTGGGTCGGAGCCGCTGTACGACAACGTTCTCCCTCACCAGCAACTCGCGGAACAAGTCATCCTCGCGAAGGCAAACTTATCGAGCCTCAACATTCCTGTCACTGTCAGTGAACTTGCGTATGGATATCAAGAGCGCGGCGGTGCACAGGATGTGCTCGATGCGATTGACTTCATCAACATTCACATGTTACCCTTCTTCGACCAGGATGCGTCAACGGGTGAGTGTCCTTGAGAGTCTCGTATGCTCGTTGAATGCCCGACATTGAGCCATCTCATCCAGCGAACGCATCCTGGCCAATTGTGATCGACAAGAACCTAGATTTCTTCATTGAGAACGGGAACGGAAAGAAGATGTATTGGGACGAGGTCAGTCAATCAAGATTTGTGATTGATGCATTCTTGAAAATTCATGCCTCTGCAAAGAACGGCTGGCCATCGGTGACGTCGCCGAATGTCCAGCCCAACAGTCCATACGCAGTTTCAAACATACCAAATGAACACGTACGTCCCGCACAATCTACTGCCCAGCGGTTGGTCGTTTGTGGTGTACTGATTCGTACCACTCCAGGCATACTTCGAGCTCCTCGACTCCAAGTGCGAATACTTGAAGACCGTTGTGGGTGGTGGCGTGGGATGGTTCGCTCACATATATTCGGACAATATGGAGCCAGGATACGGGATCTACAACAGCTCGGGGCACATGAAGTTCCCATTCCACCCACGAACGGAGTGCTAGCACTTTTGAATGGTGAGTTGGGTCGCCTCAAGGTGAAGTATCGTTGGGCTTCCATTGTATATTGTGCTATCACATGTTCTTGCTCAGTCTACACCGCGGCTCGGTAGATGTATCTGTTCATCACGGGTGAGTGCGCTCACCGAAATGCTCGCGGCATCAAACACCGGCGCCGCATTGCACCTCTTGATGTCGATACTGAGAGGTGAAGAGGCCATCCCTTCTTGACCTCGCACCACCATCATCTCCCTTTAGCGCCCGCGCTATCGGCACCCATCTGCCCTTTCTCTCGCCCGTCCCATCCTCACTCAGTGTCAAGACTCGCCCAACTCGACCCCCACACTCCTTTCTTCCCTATATCGACCAACTCGATAACGAATCGGGACCGCGGACGACCTCAAAAAACCGATCGCGGGTTGCAGACCCGATCCCCTTCCTGTCCCATCGATCCCGCTCCCGCTACGCCAGGCCTGAGCTTGCCCCTCGCTACACGAAAACTGCCACTGCTGGGGAGGAGGTCTCCGCAATTACACAGCACCCACAGCCAAGCAGGGCGAGGCGCCCTTTGGGCGAGGACTGGATCATGTCGGCGGGCCCCCGACTCGCTTAAAAATCCTTCGACACAAATGATGCCGTTGGGGGGAGTCGTTCTCGGCGCCGCCCTCGTTGGTTGACACCAGCCCTGGGGGTTTTGAGCGTGCTATACATTGGGCTGCAAGCGGCATTGTGAAGGTGGACACGGTGCAGGGGGGGCGGGGGCTCTGGGAGCGCCCTTGGTGATGTGATGGATAAGCGCCTATCATAACTACAGGCGCGCTCAACGCGCCGTCGCGGGGAGATTATGATGGTTAAGTGGCCCACCTTACGGGTCACTGGGGGATGATGAAGACCAGGACGATACCTACGACTGCCCACACCCCGACACGCCTTGGATGCAGGAGGGGCAGGGGCTGGGAGGGTGGTGAGGTCGCAGGGAGGCGGGGTTCTCGGGATCTGGGGATCCATGCCGCAACACGGTCTGCTCACGTCGGACATCCCTTATTATTGTTGCCCCGCATGTACCTACCGTACGGGCCTAAAACATGGAGAATAAAAAAAAAAAAAAAAAAAAAAAAAAAAAAAAGAGAGGTGAAGAGGCGATTAGTAGCCGTAAAGCCCGGGTAAACGTTGTATCAGCAGGTGGGATTTTGCATGCATTCCATGTGTGATGCGCTTGACTTCCGTCAACAGTGTACTAGCGGTCGTTTCCAGTACCGCTGCACGAGACCTTGACGCCTTGGTTGGTACGTGAAACGACTCGAGGATTCAGATGCGGTCCAGGGCGATACAAATGGTATTGCTGACCATGAGCGGCCGGTCTCAGGCTGGGTTTATGTCAGGAAAACATCGTGCTGCTTAGCACGCTTACCGTTATCCGGGGCGCGGCGTGGTCCCTTCCACCTATATGTGGGCTGACTCTCATCATTGCTGAGTACTGATGAGTCCATCTTCCGATTCCAGTGGCCTGCCGCGGGAAGAAAATCAGATCAAAGGTGGGTGCATTGTCTCCCAGTAGTTCTTGACAGCACTTCGCGCTCGTCCTGTAGTGCATAGCATGAGTACGTTGGCAACTTGCTCGCGTGCCAGGGAGTGTTGTACCACCATCGGAGTCGTACTTAACTTTGAACCAACTCAACATTCACTCAGCCGTGGTCGACGAGGAGCGCTCGTGATTCGGGACCAGTGTTGCCCGTGATCGCGCTCGGGTTGTTCAGACGGCGTGCTCTTCAGGCTGAGACCGGCTTTACGCTCCTGGCGTCCTCCGGCCAGTGCACTCCTTGCTCGATCTGCTCTCTACGTGCCCGCATAGTAACGGCCAATGCATCTGAGGCTGAACGTTGCTGAACGTCAATGTCGGAATGTAACGAGAGAGGGAGGCTGACATAGACATCGTCAGCCACACTGCAGTTCTGCTCCTCGGTGAAACCTGCTCAGGCGCATGGCGCAGACACCTCGCAGTGAACCTATGCACGCGGTACTCGTTCTTGGGCAGCGTCCTCCCCGCCTGCTCGCCATCACTTGACTCCCGTCGGGGACCTCCATGGGCCATAAAACGCCGCTGTGCGGGCAGCCCTATGGACAAAGTTGTTACGATCTTCGCCAGGATGGCATTCTTCTCACTCTCCCTGAGCGTATTACTATCTGTATTGAACCTTAGCTACGCCCTGCCACTCTATGGGGATGCCTCGACGAACCTTTTTGAATATGGTGACCTCGGCGGGATTGGAGTCCGTGCATCGTCCTGCTTCCCAGCCCTAGACTTCGAGATGCCATCCTCTGTTCCATCGAGTGTCAATGACTGGTGGTGCGATCCCAGCACGGAATACGCGTTCCTCGGATTCAGCTACGAAGTCACAGCCTGTGAGTGGTCAATGCAGTATGCCCCGCGAACTGATCCGAGCCCGAGACGTCTGCTGCAGGCCAAAGTGCTGACCAGCTCAAGAGGGACTTCGCCGACATTCGCAAGACCTTCAATGGGCGATACGTCCGCCTCTACGGGGCTTGTGATAACGACGGCTTCTAGTAAGACGCTTTTCTTCGCACACTCAAATCAGACGAACTCACCTGGACAACAGCGACGATATCGTGGACGCTGCCTGGGAGAACGATCTAGGCGTGCACGCCCTCATTTGGGTGAGTACACGCCAGTCGGACCAGGATTCGGACACGCGATGACACCACCCGTCCAGTTCGGCTTCGACGGGGACAACAAGTGGAAGACACGCCGCAACAAGCTCTTCGCCTCGCTGCACTCCAACCCAAAGGCACAGTTCGTCACGCGCGGCGTGCAGTTCGGCTCGGAGCCGCTCTTCGACGACATCCTCCCGCACGCGGAACTCGCGGAGCAGGTCGAGCAGGCGAAGACGAACCTCTCCAGTCTGCACATCCCGGTCACTGTCAGTGAGCTGGCATATGGCTACCAGGAGCGCGGGGGCGCCCAGGACGTGCTGGATGCCATCGACTACATCAACATCCATATGTTACCGTTCTTCGACCAGAAGGCCTCGACCGGTGAGACACGACTTCTTACGCACCTTCGTGTGTCCAGGACTGACCAGTGCCGTGCAGCGAATAAGTCATGGCCAATTGTGGAGAAGAACCTCAAGTTCTTCACCAAGAATGGAAGCGGGAAGAAGATGTACCTGGACGAGGTGTGTTCCAGACGGTGACTTGCCTTTCTCCGGATGCGCTGATCATCCTTGCCTGCTCGCAGAACGGTTGGCCTTCCACGACATCGGAAGGTGTACAGCCGAACAGCCCTGACGCAGTAGCGAACGTCGCAAACGAGAAGGTGAGCTCAGATCACTCCATTCGCATCTTACCTCCCATCCATACGAATACTTCTCGGCCATAACTGCGCATGCCATCCGTCTCACCCGCTGCTGTATCTCGGACGTTCGCTTACCTCCTCCGTCCCGACAGGCCTACTACGAGCTGCTGGATTCGCAGTGCTCGTACTTCAAGAACGCGACGGGCGGCGGCATCGGGTGGTTCGCGCACATCTATTCGGAAGATCAGGAGCCCGGGTACGGCATCTACAGCAGCTCCGGCAAGACCAAGTTCTCCTTTAATCCGAAGACGAGCTGCTGATATCCAAGTCAACGATGCGCTCCCACCTACCTCGATGTACTGCACTCCGTCGGAGACGGAGCGCGCTGGTGAGGTGGTCCTCCGACGGCCATCGGACATTCTCCACGCGAGCTTTCAGTAGTGCTGAAGGCGGTACCCCCTTCCTGTCGTTCACTGCGTGTTCCAGGTGTTACATTATTGGGCAATAAAGTTGTTGTATCAGTCACCGTGAGATGATTAAGGTCGCTCGAGACATATGTATCGTCTGCAAATGCATCAGAGCTAGTGAGTGACGGGGCCACTAACACTTGCACGACAGTTGAGGTCGTGTCTCGTGCACCTGCTCCTCCCAATTGAAGGGATCCCGCCGCTCGGGGACAGGTAGGTGACAGCTATCAGAGGAATGACAGACGTGCACAGCCGCGTGCAGCGAGTGACAGTACGCTTCCCCCAGTTCCTGTCTGCTGTGGTCAGAAGCCGCACGATCGCAATCAAGAAGGAAAGAACGAAACTGTGGACGTGAGGCTGTGCCCGAGACGCGGAACTAAATGTACAGGGAGAACAAGCTGTCTTCTGTCAGACTGAAAATCATCATGCACCGCTGGGGCAATCTGCACCAGCCAAGGATTTCAATGATAGAGTTCGGGGGTGGACAATCCTAGGACAGCTCTCCGCACTCCACGCAGCGTACTAAAGATGATATTCAAGAAAAAAAAATAGCAGTCCGATAGGCTGTGCGATGACTAGGCGCTACAATAATAATGGTGTCCAAGGCGAGAGACGAGTGCGAGTCCATGTGTGCATGTCAAAGGTCGATCAAGCGAACAGAGCGAACACGGAGCAGACAGCAACAAGCGACGACATCGCAACCGCGGCCAAAGGCACGGCGGAAACGGAGAACGCACCGCTCGTGCTACTGGAGGCTGCGTTGTTCGCGGTCTGCGTGATCGTTGACGGCTCGGAGCCATCTGGTGCGGAATGTTAGTTGCTGGGAACACGATACCATGGAAGGCTACATACCAGCAAAGCTGGCACCGCACTGGCCGACAACCGTGCCATTGACGGTGCTTGCGACACTCGGATCAGCCTGCGCAACAAGGTTGTACATCGCCTTCGTGCAATCCGTGCAGGTGACATTGCTGCCAAGCTTGATACTACCTTCCTCGATCTCCGACACGACCGATTGGAGGTTATCCTTCGTGATCGTGCCCACCTGCGATTGGATATTGTTCAAAAGCTCGGTGGCGCAGAGTGTCTTGTTGTTCGACGTGCTACAATAGATGCGTCCTGGGTCAGCGCCGGGTGCCACTCCGTGCGAAGGCAGCTCCTTACTCAGCCAAGCACGCGGCCTTGCGCGCAGTAGGGTAGTACTGCTGCACCATCGAGACGAGGTTACTGGTGTCCGACGTGCTGAGGCCTGCCGACTCGAGGTCGCTCGCGCAGCCCGAGGTGACGTTCGTGACGACGTCCGACAGCGTCTGGTTCGAGCACACCGTCTGCGAGCACATCCCAGTGAGCCAGCTGTTGACCGTCGGCACCACAGACGTGTTCTGCGTCGACACGACGAGCCCGACGAGGCTCTGTGCGTTCAAGCATGTCGTCTCGGTGGACGTAACGAGCTGAGCGAGGGTAGATTGACAGCTCGACGAAAGCCTGTCGTGTGGCTCGAGCTTAGTTATATGTGGTCGTCGAGAGAGAATGGTAGGACGCACGACAGAGCCGAGGTAAGATGCGCGCCAGCCGCCATCATCATAGCATACTTAGCGATCTTGGTCGTAGAGAACATATCGGCGAGAAGAGAAAGCAAAAGCGACTGCAAGCAAGGGTAGAAATGTGGGAGCTGAGTGAATGGCAGCCCGGCTGCAGGTGGTGGTCAAGATGAAGGTGAGAGAAAGAAAGGAGCGGTGGGCGGAATTGGGAGCAGCTGACGCGCCTGTGGGCCGTTGCAGTGCTGCCCGCTGTGCCCGCAGCGGATGCCAGCGGATGCCGAGCGCTGCATAGCCGGTTGCCATTCTGGGGCTTCCGAGAGCCACCCCCACATGCCGACGCGAGCGTTGTCTGTCTTCCTTCCTCACGCTTGCCTCGGTGCATGCGCGACCTCGAGCTGTTGGCGGCGATGACTTCGAGGAGAGGGGCGGGAGAGGGGCGGGAGAGGGGGGCTGGAGATGCCCCGCGGGTACGTACGATCCTGATCGGACGCGAGTCGGGTCACGGCAGATTGATGGGCGCCGCCGGATCTGGAATGTTGTGTTGCGACCTGGTCTGGGGCGTCGACTCCGTGTCCGTGTCCCTCTCCTGTGTCCCTGTTCTCCACGCATCCCTCTGTCATTCCTGGCCAAGCGCGGACGAAGGACCATGCTCGGCTGATGGGACCGAGCTGTATGAATCCGCGGCGACGCACGGGTGCCGCTGGCATGCATATGTCCTCGGTGTGTTCCTCGTACCTATTAGAGTCACACTCATAGTTGCCTCATAGGGTCGATATCCCATGGCAAACACTTGGATAGCCGCGATATTGAATGCGAGGGGACGAGGCACCAGGCAAAGTGAAGTGGGTGACCGACAATCATGCACCTGACATGCTTCACTTCTCGGCCCATGTTCCACTCAGGACTTAGCCCCGGACATCGCTGTGCTACGTCGCTCACGCTCGCATGCATCGCAGGGAAGCAGACAGATACCGTGCGTCCTTCCTCCCAAGGATTGGCAGATCCAGCACAGGTTTCCGGCCTCAGTTCGGAACGGACTGCACCGCATGTCAAAGAAGCTTTCACGGGTTTTCACAGGGGCGTATGCATGAATAGAAAATACAACATGTCGTATTACAGCCATGAGGTCAGTCCGGGGCACCACGTACGAACCGTGCCGGAATAATACTACTATGATACAGCCAAGTTAGCAGGACGCGGATCATGTAAGTATATCCAACGCATCCATCCAACCCAATCCAGCGAAATCACCGCGTCCGTCACCTAGATCTTCCAATACTGCACACTCGCGAGCGCACGCTCGAATGGCGACTCGCACCCCCAGATCTCCGCATCGCGATCGCTGTGGATGAGCGCGCTCTGCAGCTCGCTCACGGTCGCCCGGGCCCCGCTCAGGTCCGTCACCCGCCCGCCGGCCAGCTCCTCCTTCGAGCTCTGGATCGCCTGTGTCACGTCGGCGTCGATATGTGCGAGGATGTCCGCGGTGTCCCCGTCCTCCTGCCACCGCATGCCGAGCGTCGCTCGTACCACATGCGTGAGCAGGGAAAGGCTCGCGAGGCCCATGCCTGCGCCGTATAGCGAGCGTGCACGGCGGAGCACGGTGGCGAGCTCGGGCGTGGGATGTGAGAAGCCGTCGGAAGACCTGGAGAAGAGCTGTGTCGAGGGGCTGAGCTGTTTCGCGTTCATTTTGTCCAGTCGTCTCCGCGCAGTGTCGTGGAAGGCGGCGGTGACGCTTGGTGGGTTTGTCGCCAGGAATGAGCGAATGACCGCTCGCATGCTGGCACTTGCTGTAAGCGGGTGCAGGTGAGTAGACACGAGCGGTGCTCACTCGTCGATATCAGCATTGGCGATGAAGCTATCCATCATGAGGTTGCTGTGCGTACATCGTCAGCATAGGGTTTGTCATGATCACTGTGCACTACATACACATGCCCAAGGACGGGGCGGGAGTCGTGGACGGTCTCTAAAGCAGGCATGCTGGAGGGGAGAAGGGAGTATCGGTGGCGTCGAGGAGGAAAGGCTACTCAGAGGGCTGTGTGCAATGTCAGCTATCATGGCGCAGAGAGAAACTTATATCCTCAGCCCGGCGTTGTACTGTGATCCGAGCAGTCAATCCGTCGCGCCGAGCATTAATCCCAAGCAGTGGTGGCCCCCTCGGTGACCGCATCTGACTCTGGCATCTGCGCCATGCACAAACTCCGATCTGCCAGTGAACTCGCCATCCTCGCATCTCCCCCTCATGCATCCAAGGGATTGTGACAGCGACGTGACATACGTACTATCACAGTCGTCGTCCGGGACTTGCTGACATGCGGGCTGTGACTTATGCTGAGGGCGCGGACGCGTCTGTGGCGGACACGCGCAGCCTGGGACCGGAGCGGCTACCCAATCAGTGTGCGGGTGGCTGGCGGAATTGGATCTGCGAACTTCTCCGCAAATCGCTCCGATCAGCATCTTCGTGCCCCGCCGTGCCGCCACCCGATCGGGCCGTTCGTGCAGTTCCTCTTTCACCCTCTCGTAACGGACCCGGGCTCCAAGCGCGCGGCACAACCGTCTTATCCAGGCTCAACCGTCATGCAGCGGGATAAACCCACTCGACTTGACCGACATTGGCTTTATTGCGTGCCAGCGTCCTTTCTCAAACACGCTTAGCCTCGGTCGCGGGACGGTGCTGATCAAGCCAACCGGGTTAGCACTGACCGCACTTGGACCGCACCGCGCCGTACATTCAACCACGGTGAACATGAAAGTCGGCGAACACGTATGTAAGACCTCAGACGAATGTGGCGTCTAGGGCGCATCACTACGACGCATTACACTCACGTTACGAAGCCCTATCATATCACAGCATCGCGTCTGAACAACTTGTTCATGACTCGCGAAGTTGATCAACGGTCGACTAGGCGGGGCGCATATTCGGTATCTGAGGACTGCATGAATGACCATCCGCAGCAGCTGTCCGCGCAGATCGCAATGCAGCAGCAAACGCGGCGGCACGGTCTTCAAATTAGTAGGCTCGCGCGCGGGAGAATAAGTTGAAGTACCGGGGTTCCCTCGGTGGTACGTACGTCGTTCCGTGGTTGGATGTTCTGGGCTGCCTCCGAAAGGTATGTACAATCTTCCGAGACGGAAGAAAGTGCACCAACGTATCGGTTGGCTGCCGTTGGTAATTAGCTTACCTGTGTCATGTGGTGGAACACCCGGCGGGAGCCTGTAGAGTACTTCGTAGAACGGTACTTGTTCAAGGTTAACTAGTACCGGGACATAGAGTTAAGGTATTTCTGGTTGATGTGTGCATCTTCGTCATTTGCGCCATGCTGTGTTCTTCGTATTGAACTGCGTGATTGACGAACATATCTCTGTAGAACATGGATGGGAGAAGGATATGACTCATCAGGAATGATGAGACAACAGCGTGTGAGCCCTTTCGAGCCTCTGTCACGCTGGAGGCACAGGGAGCCATTGATGACCGACACCAATACGTCGCAACCCTACACAGGCGCCACGCCACCACCGGGTGGCCGCCTCCGTATCGACGAGGCCCCTGAGGAGCTCAAATAAGCAAACGAGACATGTGTAGAACATATTGGCGGGTGTTAGAAAGAGACAAGGAAAGATTTCCTGCGGAGAATACTACTTGCACGGTGCGAGAAGTGACATGGCAGATCATAGGGCGCCGCTGCCACGACTGTAGATGCGGTGGAGGAAAGGTTCAGACTGTCCAGGACGTTGGTGATGCGACATACCCGGGTTCGGACTGCGTCACGGAACGGTCTCAAAGCTGTCGCCTTCAGGCTCAAAGACGACTCTGTGGCGGCAGATTGACAATCGACCCGTCCGTGTGAGGATCACGATGCGTGCCGCTGTCGTTGGACTGTCACCGGGGCGGTGAAACTGTACCAGCTGCGCGTGTGCCAAGTACGTGTATGTGGCAGCGCCCATGCGTCGTATGTCGCATTCCTTGCACATATCCTCGGGACGTCCGTTGCAAGAACATAGCGGTGCTCGTAGAAAATGCGCCAGCGGTAGTATGACCGCGAGAAAGCAGACCGTGCCTGAATGAAAGTTTTGAATGACATTGAAAGGCGCACGCGAGGGGCAAGATCTTGGGCTACAGATCGGGAGAAGCATCGGCCTCCAATCTGATGACCGCCTGGCCAGCGCCTCGGCGGAACCACGTCGCGGTCCTGTCAAAAGCCGGATGTCCCCGGCAATTGAGGTCTTGAAAACCGAGATCTGAATCCAGACATGAAGCTTTGAAGCTTTACTTGGGCAGACATTCCGGAGCACCTGTCCTATCCCAATTGGCGCAGCTGTGTCTAATCTACCCCTAATTTACAGCACAGGATAGTTCTGGTCGCATATCGTCCGCAATATCTCTGGCGAAAGTTACTGGGGCTCCGGATCTGATCCCTCCGCTCCGGAGGTCTCCCACCGCCCCCGGTAAGGGCACAGTCTTCGTCGCATCGACACATCGCCGGACCATCTCCTTTCCATCTTTTGCTGGTATACGTATTGAGTCGGCCGTCCAGAGTACATATAGCCACATATATAACCAGTGTCGGAGTCGGTACCGAAACTCCCCTACCCCCCTCCCGTTTTATTAATCTCTTTCCTGCCTTGCAGAGAAGTATGACCACAGACATCTCATTGGAGACCTTTCAGCTAGGCCCCTTTAGGGTACCCAGGCTCTTCACAGGCCTGTGGCAGCTGTCCAGCAATGCCTGGGGCAGCGCCTCTACTCCCAAGATACGCAGCCAAATGGCGCAGTACGCGGAAGCAGGATACACCGCCTTTGGTATGTACCGCTTGCACTACGTGTTATTTGTGCGATCTGACAAATTACACAAATATAGACATGGTACGCAGCCATTGTAATCGTTGCATGGACCCTCCTCACCGTATATGGCTGCTCTCATGTGGCGCCTTAGGGTATGCATCCATTTGTATCAGCCTTGTTCTGATACTCAGCAGACTTGGCCGGTTCACAGCTGACCACTATGGCAGTGCAGAGATTATCTTTGTAAGTACCGTTTCTGCACCTATCTACAGCCGCAGCGAACAATTGTGTGTCTGTGACATTGCAGGGACAATTCAGAAGGAACTTCCGCGCACCGGGAAGTATCATGGGCGGTACCAAGTGGTGTGTATTCCGCAAGACAGATCCGACACGGGCGGTCGTCGAGGCCGCCGTGCAAGAACGTTTAGACCGCATGCAGTCCCAGCGTGTCGACCTCCTACAGGTACGTTATTTTCCTGGCACCCCGGCGGACTGACAGGTGACACCGGCGCCTCGTTCCCAGTTTCATTGGCAGGACTACAGCGACAAGGGCTACCTGACCGCCCTGCGGCATCTCCAGGACCTCCAGCGCGAAGGCAGGATCGTGACCCTTGGGCTATGCAATTTTGACGCGATCAGGACGGACGAGATTTGCACAGAGCTCGGGCCCGGCGCGATTGTGTCGAATCAAGTTCAGGTGCCGCCTCTTTCGCGCTGCCGCCGCAACTGTCAGTGTAGTCGCTAACGGTCACTCTTTCTGATAGTTTTCCTTGATTGATACTAGGCCCTTGCATGGGATGGCAGACGTCTGCGAACGGCACCATGTCAAGCTTCTCACGTACGGTACTGTGGTGAGTCGCCGCAAGCTTCGCTGTATGCACAGCGCGTACGCAATCTATACAATCCTACCTTCCCACTGCTTCTCGTCTGCTCTGTTCGCCATCTGACGCTGTCGCCTTCAGTGCGGCGGGTTCCTCGCAGACAAATGGCTTGGTCAGCCAGAGCCAGATCTGTACTCCGGCAACCTAACGCCATCCCAGAGGAAGGTGAGCACGACGCACGCGTTCTCTACCCGTCCCGCACCCTGCAGGTGACTCACACCGGGCGGTTTGTCCGGCCGGCAGTATCTCGACATGATCTTGAAGGCGTGGGGCGACTGGCCGCTGTTCCAGAGCCTGCTCTCCGTCCTGCGTACGATCGGGGACCGCCACGGCGGCGCGAGCATCGCGAACGTGGCCACACGATGGGTGCTGGACCATCCGTGCGTCGGCGCCGTCATCATCGGTGAGTGGTCCCCCCTCCTTCCCCGCATCAGCCCTAACGTACGTCGATTAATCCGCGCGCTCATGTACTTAACTCCTCCCTGGGACCGAACCGAGCAGGAGCGCGCCTCGGGCTGTCTGAACACACGGACGATAACCGGCGAGTATTCACCTTCCGACTCACCGCGGGGGACCATGCAGAAATCGACGCGGTGCTCGATCGGAGCAACGGCCGGAGGCTCATCACGTCTATTGGCGATTGTGGCGCAGAGTATCGCTAGCCGGGCGGACCATCGCAAACTACGATGCTTGGCTTAGTTGTCGGGAAGGAATTGTCACAGAAATTGTCACAGTATTGCACAGATGAATGTGTACAGATCATGGGAGCTAAATTATGGAACTCTTGAGTGCGGACATATCGGCGGGGGTTCATAAAAACCGATCACTTTGGGAGCCTTGGTTCAGGACATAAGCTTCAAGGGTGTTGAACATGTTTGCGCCCAAGCTCGCGCTGAGCCCGGCAAGGCGCCCAGCTCGAGTGCATCTCGGTCCTGATTCAGCCGTAGGTAGTCATCACATCTGTTTCGCGAGCACGGTATAAGTAAAATGATCACGACATCGAGATACGACACGTTCTCCATCTATCTTTAACTTAGCGGACTCGGAACTCCACTCAAATATGTTACGGCATCACGTCTGTACATGTTTGATATCGATGTCGAACCCCCGGGAGGGCTACGTCTCCTAGACGAGTCCTGTGCAGACCTTTTCGTGGTCCGGGGGATAAGTAACCTCTTCGAGGTGAAACCAACATGCACAAAAGGACGAGAGGCATAACCTGCCCCCAATCCTTAGGCCCATCACGGCCGCAACAGTCCAGACTTTGACTGGACGTCCCAGCAGGGCGTCGGAGCAGGGAACACCCCCTCCTCTAGTTCATAAGCATATCCTATTGACCCGGCTTCCACCCACACACTCTCTGTCGCTTCCTCCTCACTGCGCCCGATCCCCCGAGCGCCTACAGCGCAAAGGGCCCCCCACCGGGGTATAAAAAACTTTAGAGTTCCAGCCACCCGTTTAAAACTATACAGATAAATGACCCGCACCACGCGACAAAGCCCTGAGCTCCCCGAGCCTAACACGTGATAGCCGGCCCACGAGAGAATTGAACCGACCCAACTCCCTCCCATAACCATGTGACATAAAGAAGCGACGAGAACATGAGAGATACAGACGCCACGTCCCAATCCAGGACAGAACTCGCCACCAAATCCCAAAACATAGGCACCTCAACCAACTACATGGACAATATGCTTCCTCTTCTTGCATGACATTACGCCCAAGGCGCTAAAAGAGACGTAACCTTAAGAATAAAGCGTAAGTCTCGGATCCCTGGCAAATGGAAACCAAACAAACGTTGACGCTGAACGTTAACGCTGAATGAAAACTCAGCTTAAAAGCTTCAGACATGAACCATGCGAGCGAACACACCCCCGACCCATACAACCCGCCAATATGCCCTGCGACCGACCTCAGCCTCCATCCAAAAAACAAAAATCCACCAATACGAACCGCTCACGGCCATACACTGGCGCAGGGCTCAAACCCACCCGTAATCCTATCCCCCTCCCCTCCCTACACATAACCAATGATAACGACGCCGCCGAGGTCGTCCGCGTCCGTGTCCAACAGCGGCCAGTCTGGGGAGGGAGGGGATACACCTGGATAGTCGACCAGCACCCGACGCAACAACTCGGACGAGGCACCCTCATTTCCATACAGAATGAATCGGGTCAATCCGGCACGGGACGCCTATCTTCGGCGTCCGACCTCCGCCGACATTGGATCACGTTCACTGTAGCTGGCGCCTCCCCGCCGTGCAACCTCCGTGTCCCTATTCCTTGGGCCACATTGGGGACACTCGAGAGCTATACACACACTACACACTACGCCACCCTCGCAGACCTTCCACCGCCCCACTCCTTCTTTCTAAACAACCCCGCCTTCTCCGAAGCGACCACATTACTGAGTGGAACTTGACCGTTTCGAACGGTCCACCCGGAGTGCATTTGGCCCGTTTCTAACGGTGTACCCGGGCTCGGCCGGAGCACTCCGGGTCTACCGTTTGGAGCGGCCGCCGCCAGCAACGAACCGGCCGGAGGGAGGGTGGTGGTTTGGAATGGTCCGGCCGGAGTGTTGGGTAACGTTCCGGCCGGAGCTCTGGTGAACGTACCTGGTGAACGTACCGGCCGGAGGCCTTGAGAAATATGGGTTTCCTACGGTCCGGCCGGACTGTTATCCAACGTCCCGGCCGGAGCTCTGGTCAACGGTCCGGCCGGAGGCCTCGAAAGATTTAGGCTTCCTACGGTCCGGCTGGACACATACCCAACGTTTCGGCCGGACCTTTGATCAGTGTCCCAGCCGGAGGCCTCGAAAATTTGGGCTCTCAACGGTCCAGCCGGAGCACTCAGCAATGGTCTGGCCGGAGCACTCAGCAATGGTCCGGCCGGCGCACTCAGCAATGATCCGGCTGGAGGCCTCCAAAGATTTGGATTCTCAATGTTCCGGCCGGGACCAGGGGTTGGTTTCTAACCTTCCGGCCAGACCCCAGATGAAACAGTCCGGCCGGGCAAAATTCCACCTTCCAAAAATCCGGCCGGAAGCCTTGCGGAATCTGGGCTGTAAACAATCCGGCCGGGCTAGTTTGTAATCATCCAGCCAGCCGGACCCCAGATGAACAGACCGGCCGGGCTTCTCCAAAACCAGCCAGACCCCTCAGAATTGATCTGCCGGTGATATAACAACAAGAATTGTTAACCCCCAAGCTCAGCTGGAAAATGACCAAGGTTGTATCAACCAAGCTCAATATTTAACCACCCACCGAGCTCAGAGTTGAACCACCGAGCCCAGAGATGAGCCACCAAGCTCGGTATCAAACCACCGAGCTCAGTAGTGAGCCACTGAGCACAGTATTGAACCACCGAGGTTAAACAGCTAGGCTCGGTGGCCGAGAAAAATTGGCCGGGCTCGGCGCCGAGGATAAATGGCCGAGGCTCGGGCCGAGGTTTCGAGCGCCGAGCTCGGTGAAAACCGCCGAGGTCAGTATCAAAGCATTGAGCTCAGTGTT
The DNA here is from genome assembly GCF_022376445.1 of Fomitopsis serialis. NCBI lineage: Eukaryota > Fungi > Basidiomycota > Agaricomycetes > Polyporales > Fomitopsidaceae > Fomitopsis > Fomitopsis serialis. The sequence continues at coordinate 4,610 of NW_025955396.1, read as the reverse complement.
AAGGGGCCCAGTTAAAGGGCCGAGCTGAGTGTTCAATGACCGAGTTTGTTGTTGAAGCACTGAGCTCGGAAATGGCCGAGGTTAAACCACCGAGCTCGGTGAAAAACGGCCGGGCCGTCAGATTGCCATATAAGGAAATTTGGTATCATCTGGTAGCCCTTCATTCACAGAGTACAGTATATGTTCCCTAGTGTACAGAGATGCCTAGTTAGGTCAGAGAATACAAAATAAAAAATGCTCACAGGCTTCTCTGAGAACATACTATTCAACTCCTGAGGCCAGTTTTCTTTTCCCACAATGTTTGACTATCTAGAATGTGCTATTTCAATGCACAGACTACATCCCCAACAGGAATAGTCTTATTCTTTGAAGCTGAATGCAGGACAAGAGATAAGGGGCATATAGGTATGGGATATGCATGTCTGACTTGAATGTTGGTTCCTGCAGCCAATATTCTTTCCAAATAGGGTTTCACCATCTAGAGTGGTTCATTTACTCACATGGAGTAAGTGCTCCAAAGGAACAGTCTTATTCACACAAGCTGAATGCAGTACAGAGTTAAGGTGTCAAGGGTGGAGTGGGATACATGTGAACTATGTTTACTTTGTAAAGCCAATATGCTTTGCCCACAATGTTTGACAAACTAGAATGGCTTAATCCAACATGAACAGCAAAGTCCTCAAGAGGAATAGTCTTATTCTTCCTAGCTGAACTGAGCATGGAGCTAAGGGGAACATGCATTATTGTGTCATGATGGGGCCTGCTTTGAATGATTGTCTGTATCAAACTGTGATGTGCACCCATGCGCATTGCACTGGCCACATAAACATCTCTCCATTGGTAATGGTCCGGCCGGACAATGCTCATTGCCAATGGTCCGGCCGGCCATTGCTCGTAGCAAACGGTCCGGCCGGTGCACTGTCCTAGGCCAGCCAGAGCAAAATGCGACACATCTGTCCAATGTATAGACTCTTCAGCTATATCATGCATGGATACAGAAGTGATGATCAGCATTGTTCAAATTGAGTGATACTCATATGAGACCAGATTCCCTTAACTCTGTACTGCATTCAGCTTGTGTGAATAAGACTATTCCTTTGGAGGACTCACTCATTGTGAGTAAATGAATCATTCTAGATAGTCAAACACTATTTGGAAAGAATGTTGGCTGCAGGGAGTGAACATCATTATCCAACATGTATACCCCTTATCTCCTGTCCTGCATTCAGCTTCAAAGAATAAGACTATTCCTGTTGGGGATGTAGGCTGTGCATTGAAATAGCACATTCTAGATGGTCAAACATTGTGGGAAAAGAAAACTGGCCTCAGGAGTTGAATAGTATGTTCTCAGAGAAGCCTGTGAGCATTTTTTATTTTGTATTCTCTGACCTAACTAGGCATCTCTGTACACTAGGGAACATATACTGTACTCTGTGAATGAAGGGCTACCAGATGATACCAAATTTCCTTATATGGCAATCTGACGGCCCGGCCGTTTTTCACCGAGCTCGGTGGTTTAACCTCGGCCATTTCCGAGCTCAGTGCTTCAACAACAAACTCGGTCATTGAACACTCAGCTCGGCCCTTTAACTGGGCCCCTTAACACTGAGCTCAATGCTTTGATACTGACCTCGGCGGTTTTCACCGAGCTCGGCGCTCGAAACCTCGGCCCGAGCCTCGGCCATTTATCCTCGGCGCCGAGCCCGGCCAATTTTTCTCGGCCACCGAGCCTAGCTGTTTAACCTCGGTGGTTCAATACTGTGCTCAGTGGCTCACTATTGAGCTCGGTGGTTTGATACCGAGCTTGGTGGCTCATCTCTGGGCTTGGTGGTTAAATATTGAGCTTGGTTGTTACAACTAACAATTCTTGTTGTTATATTACTAGTGTATCAGGGGTCTGGCTGGGAGAAGCCTGGCCGGTCGGTTCATCTGGGGTCTGGCTGGATGGTTAGAAACTAGCCCGGCCGGACCATTTACAGCCCAGATTTTGCAAGGCTTCCGGCCGGCCTGTTCACATTGGAAGTTGGGATTTTGCCCGGCCGGACCGTTTCACCTGGGGGCCGGCCAGACGTCCGAAACCAACCCCTGGCCAGGCTGAATCATTGCTGAGTGCTCCGGCCGGACCGTTAGTGATGAGCCCGGCCGGACTGTTGAGAGCCCAAATTTTTGAGGCCTCCGGCCGGGACACTGATCAAAGGTCTGGCGGAACATTGGGTATATGTCCGGCCGGACCGTAGGAAACGTAAATTTTTCGAGGCCTCTGGCCGGACCGTTGACCAGGGGTCCGGCCGGAACGTTGGATAACAGTCCGGCCGCACCGTAGGAAACCCATATTTCTCGAGGCCTCCGGCCGGTACGTTCACCAGAGCTCCGGCCGGAACGTTACCCAACACTCCGGCCGGACCATTCCAAACCACCACCCTTCCTCCGGCCGGTTCGTTGCTGGCGGCGGCCGCTCCAAACGGTAGACCCGGAGTGCTCCGGCCGAGCCCGGGTCCACCGTTCGAAACGGGCCAAATGCACTCCGGGTGGACCGTTTGAAACGTGATTTCCCACTCATTAGGCTCAAGCGACGGACAACCCGTACGAATTCGAACTGTGGGATGTAGACACGGAGACTCTCGAGAAGAGGATCTCGCTGATCCGAAACAGCGGAAGACGCCGGCTGGGATCACGACCCAAATCGCCACAGCCGGACGAAGGGACGGAATGGAAGGACCAGCGAGGGCGCTAAAGAGACGACGAACGAGTATACCGAGAGACTATTATGCCCCACCAGGCCCAGAATGTACCTAGAGACACCACACCGAGAAAAGAGATGCACGCCACGACGCCTGACTGCATTTCCAGAATATAATTCGAACACACACCGGGCAGTGAGGCCTCGAGACATGCCTAAGGCCAAATGAAAGCCCGGCCTATCGCCGCCCGTGACATACGCCACATACGCCACAGCCCTGCCAAACAAGGCACAAGCGCACACAACGTCCGCGATCCCGAGACGGGCGCTCGGCATCGATCCCTACCCGTGTCAGAGCAAGCACCAATCCCAGCCCGCCCCAACCTCCAGGATCTCCCTGCAGAACAGCCGGTCCACCGACAACGGACACCACGAACCGAGAAACCCCGCGCAGGCAGCCAGATGGTCGTTTTGGCGAAGCGCTGGAACGATGCGAGCTCGACGACTGTCACAATTCCCGTCAAGTCGAGAAATAGAAACCGTAGTCGAGGTCAAGACGCACCGACGACGTCTCCCTTTGGTAGTAGACACACCGGTCGTACGAACGCCGCCCCCTTGACACGACCGTCCAACCGCTGGTTTTACAACATCGAACGACAACTCACGGTGCCCTGCACCATAAACTCCACGCGACTCTACCTGGGCAGAGTCAGCCTCCTCCCCCGGGAACACGGCTACCCTCGCTTTCCGCAACCGCAGCTTTCCTCTCTACACTGCCTGCCTGCACCAATGGCTCAGAGAAACAAAACCGCACAACAAAACAGGCGCTCCCCTGGGACGCCTGCCCCCCCGGCCCCTCCACGAGGCACGCCATCCCCGCCCCCAGGGACAAGCCGGACGAACGCGACGCGCGACACCTCCCCCGGTCCCTCGGGCGAAAACAGCACCCGCCCTGGAAGGCCGGGTAGCCCGTCCTACGCCGCGATGGTAGTGCGCGGACCCACCTTAGGCCCGTCTATAGCTGAGACCCCAGCACCGACGGTCCCAGCACAACCGGTCCCGGCCAATGACGTCCTATCGACAGCCCAACCTGCCGAAACAACTGCCGCCATCACCGCCCCATCGACGTCGACGCCGACCCAGCCTCAACAGCCTGCCTCTCCGCAGCCGGCCCGAGTCGAATCACCGGAAGCTCAAGGCGAGCCCCCGTGCAAGACAAGAAAAGGAAGAAAAAGGTGAACAAAGGCAAAGCACGGGCGAAGCCTATGATCCCAATCGGAAGTGGACACCCACCAGGAGTAGCCAAAGGCCCCGTCTGGGAGACAGACGAGTATCAGAGACACGTCAGTGAGTCGCGAAAGCGCCGTCGCGTCACCGATGATAACCTCCCCGAGCGTACGCCGTCCCCGCCCGCCCGAGTCCAGAACTCGCCCGGCCCCTCGTTCGCGCAGACGGCCGCGATGGACTTCGACATGTACCTGGAGCCCGACCCTGAACGCGAGCCCACCACGAGCGAAGCATATGCTAGATTCGGCATCGACCCACGCTTCCTGACCGAGGATCTTTTCCCTCCTCCGTACATGACCAAAGACGCGCCATGGAACGACCCAAAGGCGTCCGGATGGGCGAGCGCGTCGCTCCGTCGCGACGTCTTCTGGAGCCCAACGGACGGCGACGCGGAGGCAGGACCCTCCAACTCACACCGAGAATCCCAAGAGACGCCGTACCAACATCCTAGCGTACGAGGCGAGCAAGGTACGGGCTCGTCGCACAGACCCACGCACTGCACGCTGACAACATAAGAAGTTGTCTACAGCGCACCTGCTACGCCACAGATGTACGGGGCACTAACGAGACTCGAGACACGTCGCACGCCCCTCGCTACGAGTCCTCACACCGGCCGTTCTCCGACCGAACATCACACCCACCG
>NW_025955395.1:0-31598 GCF_022376445.1 Fomitopsis serialis | reverse complement strand
GATCCGGGCTTTATGGTAAGTCAGTCCCATACTTTGTGTAGGTCTTCTGACGTACTCTCAAACTCAGCGGGTGCATGGCCCAGCCGACAACATGGACTCTGACCCCGCCACGACACCACCTGAAGGGCTGGCTCGCTTCAAGCACTGTATACGTTCTACAATCAGCTCTTACCTCGACGAGCTCCAGCAGTATTCGTTCGCAGTGCGATCTCCTGAAGCGGAAACGGAGGTGCTCCGTTCCGCGCCTGGGCGTGTTTTGGGCAGGCTGCAAGCCGCTGCCCATCGATTCGCACTGGATCTTCGCGCGATGCAGGCGGGAAGGGGTAGGATCAGCTTGTTGCAGGGGCGGGAGCCATATTATTTCGACGGCGTCTTCAGGGCTGAGATGTATACTGCATAATCATCACAGCGTCTCATCTTATTCACTGCACATGTACTACAAGTAGCTAACGACACTATACGAAATGGATCTTATATGCACATTGATCGGTGAGACCCCATTGGAAGACGCCCGTGCAACTCATTGCACGGGCACCATACCGGCCCAAAGCGGCAACTGCTCTCCAGGAGCGATCTCCAGAACACCTCGCTGACGGTGAGAAAGGAAGCGGTCAAGCTCTCTCCATCCCTTACCATGCCCAGCCGTATGCATGAGGGCATGGTGTACTATTTCGCCTCCAATCTCATGCATCTATTTTCAGTACCTCTCTCGAAAACAGGTGGTAGGATGGCCCACAACCTGGAGTGGTCCCCTAGGTTTAAATTGAAGCCCTCCATCGGCGACGCGATCATACCGGATGCGTCATTTCTGTTGGATTTGGGCGGGTCGCTGCACCTGGTGGCCGGTTTGGACGTTTGTTCCACTCAGAGCGCGCCGAATGTAACGGAGAAGGTGAGTCCCTCAGCGCGTGTATCCGTGGTTTTGTAATTACTAAAGGTCTCCGTAGTGGGCTAGAGCGATAGACTCCGCATGCCAGCCCGCTGTGGCCATATTCCTGGTATTCATACCAGAACAGGCGCACGATACCCTCCAGACGCCTATGAGCCACCACTGGCAACGGTGCGAGGCACCGGGGCGTCACTCAAACGCCATGTTCAGGCTTCTCAAGTGCTCCAAACCTATGGGCAAGAAATGGGGCCGGGGACTTATTGAGGCGCAGCCTCTGGTCAACCCGGACTGGGGCTTCCGCAAACAGCCCACCCGGAACGCTTACGGCTTCAGACCGGGCACCACGCGAGGACGGCGCAATGATCCGCCAATCGGTGAGGTCAGGGTGGGTGGGGCTAGGATCCATGGCGGGCAGCGAGCGTACTTCGTCGTCGCCAATCATAACAACTACCCCGTCATCTCCCAAGCTGCAGACGAGAAGTGGCCGCTACCGCGTCTGTGCGAGGAGTTACCTTGCGTGGTAAGTCATCGATTCTTTTGTTTTACCACTGACTCAAGCCGGATGTCCATTCAGGAGCTTCGCCATGACATCGGTCAGGACGGGGTCAGCGGCCTCGCTTCCCCGCAAGCCGTCTCTCAGATTTCTTGGGAGTTAAAGAAGGTGGTAGAAACATCGCTCATTATGTTCAGAGCGATTGGGCCGACTCCGGATGAGCGGCAGTGGGAGATGCTCATCGCGGGGCGCAACAGCGTCATACTCAATTTCCTCATGGACCGCCTTCATGGCTATCCGCACGACGCTGTCACGCTCGAAGAGGACGATCCGCTCTTCATTGTAGCCACGCAAGACCCACGGCTGGTGACGTTGAGTGCGGAAGAGAGCATCACGGCTATCTTGCGTGTCGCGCTCAATCGCCTGCGAGACTTGGTCTCAACGCACGCAGGAGATAGGTTCAGGGAGATGGTACAGAGGAACGGCGCTGGCGGCTGGGCTCGGGGGCCAAACGAGAATCGATGAGGTATAGAGTACGGACTTGTAACGATGTTTGTAAGCATTTTGTATCACATGTATGTCAATTCAAGAGCTTTGTGACACTCGGAAAGAGATAGCACGACGAGCGCTTCACATCCCAATCATGTCAGACCAGGTAACTGAACCTTCGTTCGATATCACGACCGGTTGGTATTTCTGGGTGTCTCTAGATGAGGCTACTGCACTCGATCAGCTTCTCGAGCGCTGTCCGCTCGCAAACAAACCTCTTCAGTCCATTCTACACCGACTTCGTGGCTCCGCAAAAGCGCAGGGATTCCGGCTGCAGGCAACCGAGAATGCATCGGCCTCTGCCAGGAGTCCCAGGTCGCCGTCCTCAGATGATGAAAGTCTATCATGTTGCTCTATAGATGGGAGCATAGCAGCAGAGGAGACAGAGGAGGAATCGCTGGAGACTGCGCAGTCTAGTGGTGAGTCCACACGTCCATGCTTCCGCGAGTACCGCATACAACGGACAACTGGTTTCCACAGGTATTACACCTAGTCGTGCTCGCTCTCAGCCAAAGCCCAAGAAATCGAAGCATCATCGGCGGGCGGACTACTCATTCGGTGCCCCCTGTCCTAAAAAGACCGGTGGAACAAGCCTACGCAAGTGGGGGCAGCGTAGCAGGCCTGCAATGGCTCTGGCTCCATCAGTAACTCCATTTGCGGTACGCCTCGGCAGCGCTGTCACCGAGGACTCGTTTGGCGAGTACGCAAGTTCTCTGCAGACCTTGCTGAGACACGGGGAGGAGCAGAAGGCTTCTTAGATGACAGTCTGCCATCCATCCTGCAGCGATGCAAGCGAATTGAGCGCAACGGCGCGGCGGTGGCCTTTTTAATCATAATACACCACTTGCAATTGCTATGCAAATGCACAACGTACGTCGCGTGCCACTCATTGCCCACAATGTGTCGTCTGAGAATCGATTCAGCCTTCGCCGCGCTGAGTCACTGAGCATCTCGGAAGTCTACCGACGTCATATTCGAGGCCTTGATGGAGCACCGCGTCGTCGAACGTTCATGTACTGGATTGCGGCGGCTAGCAAATTTGCAGCCGTTGCCCTTGGAGGTACTATACGTCATGATCATTGCTATGGGAGGTCTGGTTGAACTAATGCATTCCCAGGCTCGATTTACACCCTGGCGATCGTTGCATTTGCGAATCTGCGGGTGCCCCTGATGAAGTCCGTCGGAAACCTTGCGTGGCAATTGTCAAACTTGCTCCGAGATCCTGAACCCAGTGCGTCACCAAGATATGCGTGATAACTGGTCTAATCACACAGGTACCAGCTACACCGGCAGGTCAGGCCATTATTGAGCACATTATCCCAGCCGTCGCCAGCCTACGCCACTCACTTCCTTTGACCTTCGATACTCTGTTCCCACAGAGAGTCCTGGCTGATCTCAACATGTCAACGGACACGATGGCATGCTGGAACCTAGTACAGTCTGACGAGGCGTTGAGCTTGCTGGATCTCAAGTGAGTGCCCGTACAGTCCATCCTAATGAGCCTTATCTCGAATGCTGACCGGCCACCACAGTACGTTTACACCTATCCCTAGAAATCTCGCCGCCTGGGGGCCATGCACTTCAATACTAGAAGAGTCTCAGCATATTCACCTGACGTCCGTTAGCCATCGCATATTCCGACTTCAATACGAAGATTCAGCCAGCTTTGATCCGCCCTCACCCTTGACGGATATCAGCGACAATGAGATGGAGGGTGCCAGCAGCTGTGCAGAGGTAACGGACGAGCCGTCACCGTCTAGCTCGCATGGCGCAACTGTAACGCTGCAGGGTTTTGAGCTCTGTCTCGACCACCATCAACGGTACCCGGTACCACAGGACGAGGACGAGGCCTTTGCATGGACTGAAGAGCAGTGTTCCCTTGCCAAGGCAGCGAGCGAACATGAGAGTCTGACTGAGTTTATAGCAAAGGTACGAACCATGCCGAGTTCTATTCCAGGCACTTATCTGACCCGTCCAAGCTGTCGAGCATGTACAGCAAAGGCTGTCGGGTGGATTATCAGGAGTACGCCAGGATCGGGTTGTCAGATGTCAAGTATGTGATTCCCAAGTTAGCTGCTAGTCACAGTTACAGGTGCTAAATCCGCTGCAGTGGTCCACTCAGGATAGAGGATGAGCACGGGTCTTTAGTTGTCTGTGTTTTCTCAAGCATGCCGGAATCTATGCGACAGACTCTGGCGTCGAAGATGGTCGCATGTTTCGAGGCACAGTCGGCCAATCTTGAAGAGACTGACACAGCGTCCGAGGGCAGAAGTTACCGCTTCCCAGCCCTACACTTCTCTTGGTACAATCGCCACGGCACAAGGGTACGTCCTGTGATATCAATCATGTCTATAGCCAGCACTCACAAGAGAGCGCATCGTCAGGGACACGATATCCCTCCAAACGTGCATCCAATGCTATTGGAGAAGGAAGATCATTCCCGCACTAACTATACACAGATGCTTCCGTATCCCTCTCGCGACATGAAGAAGTATGAGGAGATATATCATAATCTAGAAGAGATTCTCGGAGAAGTTTTTGAGTACATGGCGGAGCAGGCAAGATATTTACCTGTGAATTCACTGATATGGACTCACTAAAGTCCAACAGGTCAAGGACTCATTGCTCGAAGAGTACGAGGTCCTCAGCATGGACGCTGAGATCCTCCCAGGAAACGAGCACTCCATAGTGCATCCCTTCCTCTCACTTGTAATCAACCTCAACGTCGCCACTTTAGCTCACAGGGACCGGCAAGACAAAACTCTCTGTGTCGTGCTCGTTGTTGGAGATCACACTGGCGGAGAGCTGTGCATGTACGAGCCGGGGTTGGTCTTGCCACTGCGAAACGGCGACTTCGTTGCTTTTCCCTCCCACCGCATCACGCACTTCAATCTCCACTTTGTTGGTCGACGCGCTTCCATAGTGTTCCACACCGACAGGGAGATGGAAAAGTGGACGAAAGGAGGGCGAAATGGTTGGGAAGGCAACAAACACTTTCATTGACATGAGCGCTGTGCTGCGCCACCCGGATTACGTCTACCTGCATGTACTCCAATGGAAGTTGACGTGGACTGCCACTGTATCCCTACCATGTAACAAGTATCGTATTTTTCAATTCTAAAGCTTCATCTCATACCTGCTGTTGTCTTCGCCCCGGACTGGAAAGAACTAGCAATGTTGGATTAGAGTGCCCCGGAGTTCGGCGCAGCTCCGCATCTCCGAAATCTTCTGCAAGACGCGTTGGCGACGTTGTTGTTCCTTGACGTCGACACGCTCTGCTCTGTCATCCTCTCGCTTTCTTACAATCATGGCCACTCGTCGAACGCGATCAACTGCCTCGAGGGACAACAAGAAGAGCGGCACCAAGGCTGCCCCCAAGGCTACCAAGAAATCCGGTACTTCGTCTGCCTCTGCAATAGTGGACGAAGGAGATGCTCTGAATCGTTGTAAGGAGTTGGTGAGAATGACGAACCCTGATGCCTCGGAGAAAACGGTCGCCTCCAAGGCTCGCAAGATGCTCGCTGAGATGAGGGGGGTCCTGCCCCAGAGAAGGAGCGTCTACAAAGTAAGTTATGAGTGATTACCACATAGATCAGCTAACTATACACCGTTTCAGCCATACAGGCGAACAGTGCGGCGGCGATGGAGGAGGATGAGGATGCTGAAGGCGATGAAGAACCTGAGGTTGTAGCTGGGGATGAGGATGGGCTTGGAGAAGATGAGGTGGAAGAGCAACCACATTCCAGCTCCTCTGATCGTGATGCGCCCGCTGCTTCGAAGGGAAAGGGCAAAGCAACGGGAAGAGGTGTGTATATGGTGGAGATTGTCCCGGAGAGTCTAACAATATTACAGTTGCATCGCCCCCGAAGCCAAAGCCTCGCCCGAGGCCGCGCAAGAGGAAAGCCGACCAGGTATCCGAACAGGAAGACAACGACGCGGATCCTGTCGCGCGAGCCCCCGAGCGGCCTGACAAGAAGAAGACCAAGGTGCAGAGCCCCGGTAAGTTGGTTGGGGCTAGTGCGTCCCAGCCTGCAGCGCATAGTAGCTCTCCTACATCGCGTGAGTCGTCAGTACTTCTGTGTTTCCACGTGTGCCTCTAATGTACGCCACTGCTGGTAGCCTCATCACCTGGAAAGAAGAAGGTGGAGGTTGTTATTCAGTCGCGTCCGGCAATCGCTGCGTTACCTCAGGATGAGCAGTCATTAATAGATCGTCTGCGTAAGCAAGCCTCATTTTACCAGTCTGAACGGAAACTAACAGCCACTTGAGATACAGGAGCACGGGGCGGGAAGAAACCGGCACCTGTACAGAGTGAGGAGGACAGCGAGAAGGATGAGTTGTCAGAGGACTCGAAGATGGAGGACTCGGAGGAGAACGGAGGTGAGTCCAACTTCCTTGGTAGGCACAGCCAATGTACTGAGGAAATGCGAGCCCCTGAAGCATCACGTCGACGAGCGGTTAAGAGTAAAACCAACACCACTCGCCACGCCCTGAAAGATGCCTCTGGGGATGAGAGCGAGTCCTATCACGTCTCCGAGCAGGAGGATCAGGGAGACAGCGACGATGGCGAGCATGAGGAGCATGCCTCTGACAGCGACGAGGTATGTGGGTAATGTCTATGGAGTACAACACTAATTGAGGTCTTCAGATCATCGTCAAGTCAGAGAAGGCGAATGCGAAGGGGAAGGCTGCTAAGGGTAAGAGTAAGACTCTGGGCAAGAAGAAAGCGTCAAAGGCCCCCGCGGACGCACTCGCTGAACTCGAACAGGAGCCGTTCCGGAGTTTCGTGCAGCATGCGCAGATAGAGTTCAAAGCGTATCTGAGTCTCGAGAACGCGTGGCCCCGTCACCAGGACACAGTCATCGACAAGTTGGACGCCCCCATGTCGATGTACGAGAGGGTCACGGCCAAGCACAAGGCCTATCAGACACCCAAGTTCAAGGCGCGGTACAAGCAGATGAAGCGGCAGGTCTCCACTTACAATGAGCTGCGGAAGAAGGTAAGTAATGTCATTATTTTGAATGACTGGGGGTTGACACTTTCACGTCTTTAGGTCTATAAGCTGGCGTCTCAGTTCCGTCAGGAGGTGAAACAGAAGGCCAAGCGTGTGGTGGAAAAGGAGTTCCTGTCCATCAAGGTGTCTGAGTTTGGTCCCAACGGTGAAAGGCTGAATGCTGTGGCTCGCGCCGATAAGCTACAGAGCGCTTTGGAGGCGCGTATTCGGTTCCTCAAGGATGGGGACACTTTCCACCACGGCAACCTCAAGATGCCCGATCCTGATGTTGAACCATCGGTGCGCAGACCTGACCATCTAGATGACAAGAGAACTAAGCTAACATCATGATGGAACAGCTGTGGGTGGCGGAACGCGACGCCCCGTTCCACAACGAGGCCATTGCAGAAATAATAGCTCGTCATTGGTGGCTGGGACAGAATCCTGAGGCGCTGCGAGCGGAGAATCGTGAACGATTCGATCTCAACAAGGCCCCTTTGTCCAGCAACATGATTGCTCTCGTGTGTAGCGCGGTGAGTAACCAAGTGGTCTGCAGAATGCTCCGTGAATGTCTGATTTATATGTTGTCAGATACTGGTGACTCTGGAGGAGGCCCTCAAAGGCAACATCACCATCAACTTCGACGAGAAGACATACGCTCCGGAGTGTGTCCAGCCCGCCATCAGTTCAAACATTCAAAGTTGATACTGATGCTTTTATCTGCAGGCACGATCGCTTCAAAGCTGGCATTGACATGCTTCGACGGTACGGTGATCCCAAGAATCCCAATTTCAACGAGGGGATTAGCCAGTTGGTCAAATCCATGAACAACTCTCTGGTCAACGGCATACGGTATACCCAATACCTTTATTCAAATATCTGAATTACTGAAGGATTCCCTGGTCAGAACTGTTGCCAGGATCGCTGAGCCGGAAGTCGTGCAGGCCTCAGAAGGACCGCGCCCCAGTGTCAACCTCAACCTCGACATGGATCTTCTGGCCTCTCGCTGGCTGAAGAATGCGGGCGCGTCATCTGAGAACACCAGTGAGGAGGCCGGCCCATCCTCGAGCACCCAGAGGGGACCACCAGCGTGAGGATGTTGGAGAGGACGCATGGGTGGCATACTCAGAGGTGTGCACCATGGCATTGTTTGCCATTGACTCTGCTCAACTAGCATCAACAGGCGGTGTAAGACTAAGCTGATGGCCACGACCTTGCTGGTTGGCGGTAAATATTTTATCTGGGCGGCCATTCTCCTCGACTCATACGTTGTCTTGTCTGTATCCTTGGGCGCGCCCCTGTCTCAGTTTGTATCGTTGACATAATCATCTCCCCAGCCACAATACCTCTTCTGTACGCTCAGCTGCGGGTTCTGTTGTTGTATCACGAATGTACGATGCCGAATATGATGATTTACAATCGCTGGGATCCCCTTTAAGTGCCTCTGAAGACCTTTATAAGCTCTAAGAAACAGTGCTACAAAATGGGTACCGACAGAAACATCTCTCAATTAGTCGGAACGTACTCTGGAGCAAATGAGAGCACAGACAAGCGGCCATAGAATAAGCCCCCACGATTTTTGGGCGCCTATTGGAACCCTCACAAGCGCTTTGCACGTCTCATCAGTAATTCTGCTAGCTTTCTGGTGAGGCGCTAATCTTCCAATTAAGGGACTTACTTTAGAAAGTAGTTGGGCTTGCTCCGCTTAATCCATGAGCATTTTGTTTCTTGGTGACACTTTTGCCGCTCTCAGAGTATCTCAGAGTGCTTTGGCAAATGGGCGGTTTTTCCTGATGCGCACTGTTTCATGATCACCTCGACGACACCCACAAGAGGTGAAGTGAAGTCTTCATCGAACGTCGGCGCAATGGCCACTGCTAGACCCTCCTCAGGCCAAAAATCGATGCTGTGGCATGTCATCGTCAGTATCCAGAAGGGGAACGACCTATATGACTTACCGCATGCAGCGCAGGAACGAGATCCAGTGCTTAAGCTCTCCTTTCCGCAACTTCCACTTCCAGCTTCGCTCCAGCGTCTTCTGCATCAGCCGAAATTGTGCATCGCTCAGCCCTTCAATGGACTGAATGAAATCGTGGTCGATCAAAACAAAAACGGAATGTGGGCGGGTGTGATTTACCTTCGTCACGAACCCCTTCCGACCAACAGCCACCCACTCCGTCTGTAGCTGCCATACGATCTTGAAATACCCGCGGAGGGCAAGGTATTCACGGTCAGGGCAGGTGCGCCTCAATAGATCCCAGAACTTCTCCGGGATGGCGACTTCGGTGAGAGTGTCGATAACGTAACGACCCGTGACGGCATCATCTCCGTACCCGAGGGACTTGATCACTGGGAGTTGATCGCGGTCGTTCTCGGTAAAGGAACGACCAGGTGAGTATATAGCGACCTGCCCTAGCTGCTGAGGATCCGGCGGCGTGCTGGGCTGAGTGTCCACGTCCGAAGGTGGGTCAGAGTGAGCAGTGTCGGCGATAGAGCCATGCTCTGATTCACTATCAGAATGGCAGGTGGGGTGCATAGCGGTATGGTAGCTGCGAGGCATACTGAGCGTCGATGTTGATCCTGGGAGCAGACGTTCGTCAGCCACTCTGGTGGCTCATGGGAACAGCCGGGCTGCAACTCCGACAGGGAGGCCTCCACTTGTTCTGCTATAATGAACAAAACGTACGCTGCTCAACAGTCCCATGCTTGAAATCGCACGTACTTTTGTGACAGTTGTTCAGGGAGTTCATCCCAGATACAAGGGGGGCGGCATGACGCGCAACACGTCGCACAAGCCGTAAAAGGCAAGTCCTATAATGCTACTGAGAATAACCGTCAGCTCATGGGTATCAGCAGACGTCATGACCACGCACCAGTACACGGAATGTAATAACAATACTGTACATGAGCCCTAGAAGCATTCTAATCAAGTGGTATGCCGGTTGTGAAGTCCAGGGGAACCCCCAATTCAGCCTCAAGGGAATGCCACAGTGACCGTGCAACGGATTGCACAAGCCATAAAAGGCAAGTCCCAATACGGCTCCTAACAATGGACACAAGTTCAGCGTGGATAATACAACACAACCACTCACTCGTTCGCCACGATGGGGTGAGTTCGTTGAATGGTTAGAGACTGACGTACTGTATGGACGTTAGGACACCGCTGTAGTTGCGGGCCCACCACCTGCCAACTACATCCCCAGTGTAACAGGCACTGACCAAGGACGGCGGGTTGCTAGAGCTCACTCAAACACGACAAGTATAGCAACAAAGTGCATGATATGGAGATGAGTACATGGAAGAAAAAGCGGGGAGGTAGGACCTGGGAAATGGCCCGTCACTTTACCTCATAACCTGACTGAATGGGGATCAGACGCCGGCACAACCGACTTCAGGGCGCTCCGAGAGTGAGAACATACGCTGCGCTGTCCTTGAGAGCGGTCTTGACCCCTTCATAACACTGGTGAGCGAGCCCATGTCACCGGGCTGGGGTATTGATAGAAACTATTAATTCATTCTGTACAGCTACGAAACGCGACCCAACATGGCCAGAGGTAAAGCCAAATCACCGCATTCCACGAACTTTCCTCGCGGGAATGCGGAGGACAACACTTGCCCTGCTTGCGACAAACCTCTCAAATCAGCTTCAGGCCTCATGGCCCATCTGTCTACGGCTCGATCTTGCCTGTGGTACAGAAAGGGCAAGAACCGGGAGCCAAGGTGTCACGCGCCAGAAGTGGTGGACGAGGAGGCTCCTCCCGCGGTGGACATGGACGTGGATGTGGAGGACTTCCGGGACGTGCTCGAGACCAGGGACCTGTTCCGGTTTGTTGTCCCCACGTCAGCAGCTGATTTACCCATCTTAAATGAGGGCGAGGCTTCCACCTCATCGTCTACGAGCCACGTCCCTGCCCAGCCTTTACAAATGCCGCCCGGGCCAGCCTTGGATGACGACGACAACACCAGAGTAGAGGATGAAGACGAGCTTGCCGGCAGGGTGATACGGATGGAGACGAGTATAGTGGAGACGTGGAGGGCGTATTTCGGGGAAGATGAAGATGGTGAAAATCCGGGCAAAGATGACCGAATGGATGTGGATGGTGAAGACCAGTCTCAGAAGGACGAAGACCAGTCTCAGAAGGAGCTGGACCGGAACAAGAAGTGGAAGCCCTTCGCGTCGGAGCTCGACTGGCGTGTAGCTATGTGGGTTGTTCGTGAGGATGTTGGTCAGAAGTCCATCAATCGGTTTCTGAGCATACCCGGTGTACGTCTCCGTATTTCTCTGCTGGATCAATCTCAACTCAGAGTGGATGCTTGTAGGTGGTCGACAAGCTGGGTCTTACATTCAAAGACATACGGGAGCTCTTCATGAAGATCGACGACATCCCAGACAGGGCAGCCTGGAAGACTTCATCTCTGGCATTCCCTGACCGGCCTGATGAGAAGCATCTGGTCAGATACAGAGACATACTTGAAGCAATCAAGGCGCTGCTTGGCAACCCTTCGTACGCGAAGTACATCGTGTATCGGCCCAAGCGCGTCTTCACGGATCGGTCCCGGACCAAGCGTATTTTCACCGAGATGTGGACGGGACTGTGGTGGAATGCGGTACAAGTGAGTCTCCATTCCTGTTAATACTACTTGGGATTCTGAAGGGTGGGCAATAGAAGCTAATACCTGGGGACCATGCCGTCGCCCCAGTCATCATTTCCACCGACAAAACGCAACTCACACAGTTCTCTGGTAACAAAGCGGCGTACCCGGTCTATCTCACTCTTGGCAACATACCTAGGGCGATCCGCCGCAAACCAACAGAACACGCCTGCATTCTATTGGGATATCTCCCTGTGACCAAGATCGGAAAGAAGCAGCTTGGCAAGCGGGAATGCAAGGCAAGGGGTCAGAGACTCTTTCACGCGGCAATGCGTATCATTCTTCAACCTCTCGTGCAAGCAGGCGTGGATGGTATCGAGGTCACCGGAGGCGACGGCTCCGTCCGCCACGTTCACCCCATCCTGGCTTCTTACGTTGCTGACTACCCCGAGCAGTGTCTGGTGACGTGCTCGAAGTACGGCACCTGTCCAAAGTGCCTGTGCCCCGCGGACAAGCTGCAAGACGATGCCCTCAAGGAACCGCGCACCCCCGAGGAGACGGAGCGCATCATCAGGGAGGCACGAGCTGAGGGGAACACCCCCGCCGCCGCCGACGCCCTGTGCATGGAACAAGAGGTCAGCGGCGGTGTGAAGACACCATTCTGGACAGACCTGCCGTACACTGACATCCACATGTCCATCACCCCGGACGTGTTGCATCAGCTGTACCAGGGGGTGTTCAAACACCTGGTCTCGTGGTGCCAGGATCTCCTCAGCCCGGAGGAGCTCGACAACCGTCTCCGTTGTCTCCCAGGCGCGTACGGCATCCGGCACTTCAAGAACGGGATATCGTCTCTCGCCCAGGTGTCAGGCAAGGAAAGGAAGGAAATGGCGCGCATCCTCCTAGCCTGTCTTGTTGGCAAGATACCGAAGGCGGTCATGCTCACCTTCCGGTCGATTCTCGACTTCATCTACCTAGCGCAGTACCCGACTCACGACGACACCACTCTAGGATATATGACCGACGCTCTGAAGACGTTCCACAAGCATAAGGACATCTTGATCAAGCTTGGGATCCGCGACCACATCAATATTCCGAAATTCCACTCCCTCTTGCATTACATGGATTCCATCCGCCAATTCGGCACTACCGACAATTACAACACCGAGATGTTTGACGTCTCCACATCGACTTCGCCAAAAAGGCGTGGCGCGCGTCAAACCACAGGGACGAGTTCCCTCAAATGATGAAATGGATCACCCGTCGAGAGAAGATGGCCGCATACGAGGCGTTTCAGAAGGAGTGCCTGGTGGAGGAGGTAGTGGAGGACTCGGATGGCGACTCTGACGACTCAGAAACGGGTTCTCATCCAGAAGAAGTGGTTGACATTGGGAACAGTGTCAGGATAGCTAAGTATCCTCCGGCCCCTCAGCAGCATCTAAATCGTATCCAGGAGCGGCACCATGCTCCTGGTTTCTCGACCGCGTTGACCGCCTTCATCAATGACATACAACCTTCCGAACTTCGACTGAACCGCCAAGACCTGTCGCGAACGTGGCTACCGTTCGATCGTCTGGACGTTTATCACCAAGCCCGCCTCAGTCCCATCTCGCTGTCGGACGGGAAAGAGGAGAAAGACGTCGTCAAGTCCATCCCCGGATCAGCTATTAAGGGAAGAAAGGGACGGTTTGACACCGTCATCGTTCTTGAGAACGGGGAAGCGGAATCCACAGGGGTTAGAGGTAAAATTAGCTGTTCCATTCTCACAGGTCTGCCGCTCACGAGGAATGCTGTAGGTACACGAGCAGGAAGAGTGAAGGTAATATTCAAGCTGCCTGAGAAGCTCCCCGCTCGCCAAGGCGGCGGATGTTCACCCTCATGGTGGCCCAAAGGACCACTGGCTTACGTCCAGTGGTACTCCAGATTTGCCAGCGCCGCCGATCCCATCCACCTCATGTACACTGTCAATCGACCACCTCTACGTTCTGACGGCCTTCCGCCTGGGCAGATTATTCCGCTCTCACAGATACGTCAGTCATGTCAGCTTGTGCCCGCTTTCCCGGACGGGTCCCGAGGTACAGTGCCCCCAAATTGGACCTCGGAGAACGTATTAGACGAGGCAAACAGACTCTTACTGAATAACTGGGCTGGGATGTACGCTTATCAGACACTGTGGTAGTATATTGTATCCACATAATCCTATTCCGCCGTTCGAGAAACCGCTAGATTTGCTTGCGAGCGCTTGTGACCGCCACTTCGCCGCCGTTGTCGTGCGAGACGCTGCTTTACACTCCTCCGGCGACTTCACACTTCAGCGGACAGCTCGTCTTGCTTGACACTTGGACGCGCCGCTTACACAACAACCCTCGTGCTTACAATCCAAACTACTTGTTCAGCTTGCTTGCCTCACTGTCATGGTTCGCCCGGATCCGCGAGTGCTCCGGCTGCTCGCTCCTGCTCTCCCAACGTATGCAATCGCTGCTCACCACTCCCAACCATGTCTTCGAGTGGGGCCCGAGCTCAATCACGTCACCGTGGTGTGCCTACAGAGAAGGCATTTCGGAGTTTTATTTGACTATGTAAGTGAAGTTTGGTCAGTACATTCGGATGAATTGACATGCAATTCAATTCTAGTGCGTAAAGAACGACTGCTCCGTCTGTCCGGCCACGCACATTATTTAGTGTGTCTAACCCGTTCGGAACGGTAGACCCGGAGTGAGATTTGCCCGTTTGGAACGTTGACCCGAGGCCGGCCGGAGCAGCCCCAGGGTCCGGCCGGAACGTTTGCAACGGTGCCATTGCAACGCTCCGGCCGGAGGGCATGGCCGGCTGGTCATCCACCGTCTCCAGCGTTGCGGCCGGCCTCCCCTGGAACCTTCCCGAGACATTGCAACGGTCCGGCCGGAGGGTATGTGGGCCGGTCATCCTCTTTCCAACAGTCCGGCCGGAGCAGGCAGATTTCTGAGCTAAACGGAGCGGCCGGGCAGTCTACATTGCAAACGCTCCGGCCGGTCAATAAATACAATAAACATGGTGCCATTAGCAACGGCCCGGCCGGAGTTCCTGCCAGAGCAATGTACACATTGCAACGGTCCGGCCGGAGCACATGGAATCAATTCCCAGCAATGCAAATGGTCCGGCCGGTCAGTCAATACACCACTGCAAATGGTCCGGCCGGCCAGTAGAAATGTCAGTGTCAATGGTCCGGCCGGCCGGATTTTTCACCTTTTGCCGGCCGAAAATACAATGTCTCGGGCCGGGGGTACAGCCAAAACTCGGCCAAAGCAGCCAGCCATTTCGTCGGCCGAGCTTTTGCTTTGCCGACCGGGCACAGATTTCCCCGGGCCGAGATTGTTCAGATTGTCTCGGGCCGAAGATTTTCAGATTATCTCGGGCCGAAGATTTTTGGCCGAAGCTTGGTGGTGAAAGTGGCCAGACATTTTGCCGGCCGAGCTTTTGCTTCACCGACCGGGCAAGCATTGTCTCGGGCCGAAAAGTTGACCATTTTCTCGGGCCGAAGATTTGAGTACTGCCTCGGGCCGAAGAGTTGGGCATTTTCTCGGGCCGAAGATTTGGCCGAAGCTCGGTGAAAACAGCCGGGCTGTCGGATTGCCATATAAGGAAATTTGGTATTGACTGGTAGTACTTCATTGATAGACTATAGTATCAATTCCCTAGTGACCAAAGATGTCTAGTTAGGCCAGGATGTGCAAAACAAGATTTACTCACAGGCTTCTTTGCACAGCAAGTTAATCAATTTCTGAAGCCAGTTTTCTTTTCCCACACTGTTTGACTATCTAGGATGTGTTGTTTCAATGCATAGAGTATATCCCCAACAGGAATAGTCTTATTCTTTGAAGCTGAATGCAGGACAACAGATAAGGGGTATACAGGTGTGGTACCGTGCTGAACAATGTTGACTCCTGCGGACAATCTACATTCAAAACACTGTTTCACAATCTCTGATGGTTCATTTACCCATAGGGAGTGAATCCTCCAAAGGAATAGTCTTATTCACATAAGCTGAATGTAGTACAGAGTTAAGGCAAGGGTGTATGGGTATACATGTCATACTGTGTTCACTTCCTGAAGCCAATATGCTTTCCCCACAATGTTCCACAATCTAGAGTAGCACATTTCAATGCAACAAGCAAGTCTCCCAAAGGAATAGTCTTATTCTTTGAAGCTGAACTCGGGGATGAAGATAAGGTGAATATGCATTATATTGTGAGAGACATACTTTGGATTATTGTCTGTCTGGGTGTCACACTGAAATGTTGTACCAGCATGCACATTGCACTTGCCACAGAAACATTTACATTGGTAACAGTCCGGCCGGCCAATCCTCATCCTCATAGGAGATGGTCCGGCCGGAGTGCATGATCCCCTTAACTCTGTACCACATTCAGCTTGTGTGAATAAGACTATTCCTTTGGAGAACAGATTCCTTGTGAGGAAATGAACTATTCTAGATGGTGAAACATTGTTTTGAATGTAGATTGTCCGCAGGAGTCAACATTGTTCAGCACGGTACCACACCTGTATACCCCTTATCTGTTGTCCTGCATTCAGCTTCAAAGAATAAGACTATTCCTGTTGGGGATATACTCTATGCATTGAAACAACACATCCTAGATAGTCAAACAGTGTGGGAAAAGAAAACTGGCTTCAGAAATTGATTAACTTGCTGTGCAAAGAAGCCTGTGAGTAAATCTTGTTTTGCACATCCTGGCCTAACTAGACATCTTTGGTCACTAGGGAATTGATACTATAGTCTATCAATGAAGTACTACCAGTCAATACCAAATTTCCTTATATGGCATTCCGACAGCCCGGCTGTTTTCACCGAGCTTCGGCCAAATCTTCGGCCCGAGAAAATGCCCAACTCTTCGGCCCGAGGCAGTACTCAAATCTTCGGCCCGAGAAAATGGTCAACTTTTCGGCCCGAGACAATGCTTGCCCGGTCGGTGAAGCAAAAGCTCGGCCGGCAAAATGTCTGGCTGCTTTGGCCGAGTTTTGGCTGTACCCTCGGCCCGAGACATTGTGTTTTCGGCCGGCAAAAAGTCCGGCCGGACCATTTGTAGTGGTAGGGCCTGAGGCTGGCCGGCTCGTTTGCAATGCTATATCTATTGACCGGCCGGACTGTTTGCAGCGTGGACTGCCTGGCCGCTTTGAATTCTGCCTGCTCCGGCCGCAACGTTGGGAACGAGGGATGACCGGCCGGCATACCCTCCGGCCGGAGCATTGCAACGTTGGGTGAAAGAGGCCGGGCGGATCGTTGAGAAGTGGGGGGGGGGCGGCCGGGGTGTAGTCCGGCCGGAGCGTTGCAACGTCCGGTGAAAACAGGCCGGCCGCAACATTGAGGAGGGGGGCGGGGCTGGCATGCACTCCGGCCGGAGCGTTGCAACGTACCATGAAAACAGGCCGGGTGGATCGTTGGGGACATTATTCAGGGATGGCAAGGCCGGCCGCAACGTTGGAGACGAGGCAGAGCCGGCCGGCATGCACTCCGGCCGGACCGCTGGCAACGTGCTGGCAATGACAACGTCTGCAACGTTGACCCGGACCCCTCCGGCCGGCGCCGGCCGCACCGTTTCAGACGGCCAGATCTCACTCCGGGTTTACCGTTCGGAACGTCAAATCTTACTCAGTAGGCTCGTACGAAATGCAATGCAATCTACGAGCGATGGTCAGATCGCTGATGCACTATAGTAACGTATGTGCATACCTCCAGGAAACCCTTCTGTTGTAGGTGCGCGATGACACTTTTACGAGTAGGTTAGACGTGCGAATGACGTGCAACATCTCCTCATGATTGTTTCGCAACAGAGCCAGTTTAGAGCGGTATTCAGTCGCGTCGATGGTGATAGTCCTGGGGCGTGCAGATCGATCAAGGCAGTGGACGGTCTTTCCCTTCAATGACGCGCATTGAGTAGACAGGGTTGTTGTAACGTGGATACGTTACATTCACGTATTTACCATATCCGGACATATCATGTATCTACGATCGCGTGCGTAGGCGCCGTCCCTTAAGGGCGGCGCCAGCGAGTGTGGGAGCCAGCTCTCTTACACTCGTCACCGATACCGCACCACTCTGGAATAGAGACTGGGTGCAGCGTATCACGGCGTGAGTAAGGGGGCGCCACACTTTTTTACGCTCCTTCGAAAGCTCGAACTTCTACACAGAAGTGCGTGCGGTCGAATACGACGTTGAACACGTCGAGCGCGATCAATCAACCAATAACCTCACTCCATCACGGAGTACGACAGAACAGGCAGGCCGCTACCGCAACGAGATAGCCGCGGCCGCTTTCAACGGAAAGCATCAACAATGACGACGAGCCCGTCGTCACTGAATGCCTCGAAAGGCAACCCCAGTGATGAAGCCTCGACCAGTAAGGTCGAGACATCATCGCAACCACATGGTGCCTCTTCGTCCCCTTCTATTAAGAAGGAGCGTGAGGACCTAAGGCCCGAAGAAGGGAAGAGTGCGCCTGTGAAGGAGCATTCTGTGGGTGCGACGGCGGAACCGCGCAAACCACGGTCACGAACGTCCAGTGCGACTGGCTCCCGCGCAGGATCCCGTAAGGGATCCCGCAAGGCAGGACAGACACTGGACTTTCTCGATGGGTTCAGGAGAACCCTGGGCGAGCTCCGCGAGGAGCTGCACCAAAAAACCAGCAACTTAGAAACTAAGTTGAACGCAGCCTTAGGTGAGGCTGATAAGCAGATAGCGAACATCCGCGCCCAAGAGGCGGCCGCTGACGACACCGATGTCGTGAGCGACGCTGAGTCTATACAGACTCCATGGGCTGGTGAAGAGGTACCTCCAGAGGAGGTACCCCGACCAGAGGACCAAGAAGACCCGGTCCTCAAGGCAGCGACAGAGGCGCTTAAGTCCCCTCGACAGAAGGGTGAATCGGAGGAGGCATACCTACGTCGTCGAGCGGCAAGCGCACGCATACCGTCGGCGACGACGACTACGACCTCAGGTAGTAGTCGGAAGGTAAGGTCGCCGTACCGAACGTCGGGGCCGGAATATGATAGTATCCACTATCACTACCGCCCTCACCACCCATCGTCCCCGCCGACGAGAGCACCACCTCCGCCATTTCGACGACCGTCGGTGTCGAGCAGCGACGAGGAAGCTGAGGGCACAGGCCCAGCCACCCCATCGCCTGCGGAACGGAAGCATGGCACGCATGTTCACGCGGAGGGTTTGCGCTCGCAGGCTAGTGCCTCTCAAAAGGCCCCTGTTCGCGAATCTTTCGGACGGTACTTCCGCGAGGAAGTCCCGACGTCCGTGAAACGACCCACGTACTCCCGGGAGGGCGTACGAGTGTCGTTCCCACCAGGCGTAGGTGGCTCGAGCCCGTCCTCGGGGCAAACAAGCCATGAATACGACTACCAAGGCATGTACTCGTACATGCAAGGTAGCAGTATTCATGACCACGGCCCATCCATCTCCGAGAGGGACATGGATGGCCCATCGCACAATACCAGTCGTTCTCTCGATCGATGCCTCGGCATGATCGACGAATTGGTGAGCGATGAACCAGATGGCGAAGCACCTGGTTATTTGAGGTCGGCCAAGATGGACAAGCCGTCCACCTGGGCCGGCACCGATGACCTGTACCGGTTCGAAGAGTGGCTCTTCGAACTGCTAACGTATTTCTCAGTGCTCCGAATAACGGGTCCACGTCTAGACATGGACCGGCTACGGCTCACTGGGAATGCGCTGACGGACAGTGCCAAGGATTGGTACTTCCGTCACGTACAGTCCCCTCGACGGACGAGGCGACATTGGCGATTCGCGGAAGCGATCGCCGCACTGCACCGGCGATTCATTCACCAAGATGGTGAAATCAAGGCTGCAGAATCGTGGAACAAGGTGACCTACCACAAGAATGGTGGGGTCACCGAGTTGCTCGATAGGATGTCCCAGTACGCCGACCGCATGACGGAGCGTCCTGGGGACTATGAATGGAAGCGGCGCTTTTTAGCGGCACTACCTTCGGACATGGAGGAGACCTTACGGAAGGTCTCCTACATCTCTCCCGAACGATCCTCGTTCGGCAGGATGGTGAAGGCAGCGAGCGACTACGAATTCGCGATGTTGTCGGCGGCGGCCTCTAAGGCGACCCCGTCAACCACCACCACCAGAGATGGTGGTGGTACATCGAAACCTGCTGCTCCAGCAGGTTTGGCCGGTCGTGCTAGGACGACTGGCCCATTCGCTCGATTCATGACCCGACCGAGTGCGGGGGCCGTGGTGGCGTCGAAGCCAACACCACCGCTGCCTAAGGCGGTGGTGGTCAGCGACAAGGGCCCGCCGAAGTCCACACCAGCACCAGCAGGGAAGACGACCACTGGTGCGAGTGGTGGCACCATGTTGTGCTGGAGTTGCGGCGAGCCCGGACACACTTCTCGAGAGAAGGAGAAGTGTAAGAACGGTGGTAGACTGCCGCCCAGCAAGACGGGCCGCATGTATGCCGCACGGATTGCGGGGGACAGTGGGGAGGACCAGGACGATGGATTCGTCCATGTCCAGCCCGAGTCCACCGAGCACGTCGACCAGATGGTGGACGTGCAAGACTACGACAACGGGAATACGATCGACCACCCTCAATCTGAGTATGGTGGATCGCAGTACGCCTACGACGACCCAGGAGACGAGTCTCCTGTGGACGAGTATGACGATGAAGACGGAGCTGTAGCACAGCTCGGACTCATGACATTCCGTGCGATGCGTGTCGAACGCAGATCGTCGACTCGGGTGAGCCAGGAAAACCTGGCACACCCATCGTATAATGCCGCCATGACGGACATTACGCGAATGAGCGCGATACAAACACTACCGCCAGCCCGCACTATGAAGGCGGCCTGGCTGTACGACTCGAAGATCCGTAGGACCTCCGAGCCGGCGGATCAGCCAGAACGCAGTCCCGAGGCAACTCGGACACTCTGCGCTGAGATCGATGTCAATGGCGTGAAGGCGTACACGCTGTTTGACACAGGGTGTACGACCGACGCCATGTCTCCAGAACTAGCGTTCCTATCCAAGGCCGACAGGGTAGACCTGAGGGAGCCCCTCAATCTACAACTAGGTACGAAGGGTAGTCGCACCACCATCAACTATGGTGCACGCCCCCGTATCCAGGTCGGTCCGGTGAACGGTGTCAACTACATGGATGTAGTTGACATCGACAGGTACGATGTCGTTCTGGGAACCACGTTCTGCATCAAGCACAACGTGGTCCTAGACTTCCGCACCCACCAGATTTGGGTTGACGGGGTGGCGGTGCCGGCCTATACGGTGGCCCAGGAGGCGGAGGTCCTTGAGCATCGACGGGATACACGGAGTGCGCGACTGACGGCACAACTCCGTCTCGCGTCCTCCTCGAGACAATAGGGTTGCACGGCGAGATCCACCGCGGTGCAACCCCCCCAGTCTCGCTTCGCTGAAGAGGGGACTATGGTCTCAAGGGGGAGGGGATCGACGTCGCCGTCGATTCCTTGGTGGAAATAGCAACAAAAAACTCGATACCACGTCCGAACTTGGAGGTGGTACCAGACAAAACAGTAAAAAAGGCGAAAGTACCACGTCCTAGCATGGAGGTGGTACCCGACATTACTGAATACGGACCGGGAGTTCGTGAGATACCCGACCCACCACGTCTGAAACCAGAGGTGATGAGCCGGCGGAAGGTACCTGTACGAACAGGTAATCGACATATCACCGCAATGCCGGACATCGCGGAAACCAATGTACCTATGGTACATTCAGCGCAACAGCCGCGTCGGGACTCACTCGGTCGATTGGACCCACTGGGTACAAACGACGAGGTAGACAGGGCCATACTGAACTTCCTCAAGGATGAGGAAGTTCGGCAGACACTCGACGACGACCCGCAGGTCGTCGCGAACAGGGAACGATGGATGGAGGTGTGCGAGGACATCATGTGCCCACCACCTCTCGAACTACCGCCGTTTCGAGACGTGAACCACCGCATACCGCTCATCGACCCTGACCTGTCTCTCCGGTACCACTTGCCAAGGTGCCCGGAGGCCATGAAGCCACAATTGCTCGACAAGGTCGAACGGTACACGGCGGCGGGATGGTGGCAACCCATCCAGACTTCCCAGATTCCGAATGGTCAAGCGGCCCCACTTCTTTGCATAGCGAAGAAGTCGGGCAAGCTGCGTACAGTTATCGATGCGCGGAAGCGCAACGACAACACGCGGAAAGACGTAACGCCTTTCCCTGACCAAGACCAGATCCGTATGGATGTGGCTCGAGCGAAGTTCAGGTCAAAGATTGACCTGTCCGACGCGTACGAACAGATTCGTATCGTGGCGGAGGATGTCTGGAAGACGGCATTCTCTACACCATACGGCACGTTCCTCAGCCTGGTGATGCAACAAGGTGACGCCAACGCACCAGCGACTTTCCAGTCGCTGATGACTGCAATCTTTAGAGATTGCATTGGTCGGTTCGTACATGTATACCTAGATGACATATTTGTGTTCTCCGATACCATCGAAGAACACGAAAAACATCTAGGGATAGTGTTCGAGAAACTGAGGAAGGCGAAGCTCTTCCTCAGTCAAACGAAATGCGACTTGTATTCAAGACGCATGGATTGCCTGGGTCATCTAATAGATGACCGAGGACTGCATGCCGACCGCGACAAAATGGAACGGATCCGTACGTGGCGTACGCCACGTTCGTACAAGGAAGTTCAACGCTTCCTTGGACTGGTCAATTACCTCGCGCACTTCCTGCCCGAGATAAGTGGCTACACATCTCCATTATCAGAGATGTGTCGCAACGAACGTACGTTCGTATGGCGTGCGTTGCATGACAAGTGCTTTGAAGCTATCAAAGCGCTCGCCAGTCGCGCACCCATACTCAAGCCCATCGACCCGAAGGTCGATGAGCCCATTTGGGTCATCACAGACGCCTCCGTCTTTGGAGTCGGAGCCGTCTACGGTCAAGGGCCCGAGTGGCAGACGTGTCGACCCGCAGGGTTTCTGTCCAAGAAATTCTCGAGTGCGCAACGCGCGTACCATACGTACGAGCAGGAGGCACTCGGAATTATGGAAGCCCTCCTCAAATGGGAGGACAAGCTGCTCGGCCGGAAGATCAACATCGTCACGGACCATAAGGCCCTGACGTTCTTCAACGGCGTCGCCAACCCATCGAACCGGCAGGTTCGATGGTACGAGTACATCTCCCGCTTTGATTGTACGATATCGTACATCAAAGGCAGCGACAACAAGGTCGCCGACTGCCTGTCGAGGTACTATGAGAACGACACGCCGGACGATATCACCCCCATTCACCACCTGGTGAATGCGGACGAACGACTCGATCCAGGGCGTGAAGACTTGCCATCTAACCGCATTCTCGAGCTGAGAATGGGGCAGATGGTCGCTCATGCGTTGGACGAGAAACGTCATGAACGCGAGGCCGAGGCAGCCGCTATGGCGGCTGCCCAGAGTAAGACTGCCGTTGACGAAGTCACCGACCCCAGCGACCCGACGGTGGCTGAGGCTTTGACATCGGGACCACCACTTCGATCAAAGGTCGAACGGGACGCCGACTTCATCAAGACGGTGAAGTCGGGGTACCGGAACGATCATACGTTCCGGAAAGTGCTGGAAAACCCTCAGCAATTCAAGACCTTCGCAGCACGCGATGGCCTCATCTACACAAAGAACCGCCAAGGGGTGGAGGTTCTATGTGTGCCAAGGGTGCAGTTGCGCCGTAGGTCGCTCACCGAGGTGGTGATCGACCACGCACACACCACGCTGGGGCATTTCGGGCCGCAGAAAACGTCGGAATACGTCCGACGCTGGTATGGTGGCCGAGACTGGGCAAGGACGTAGACATGTTCTGCGCGACGTGTGGAACTTGTCAGACGGCTAAGCCACGCAACCACCTACAAGCAGGGTGGTTGCACTCATTACCGATACCTATGAGGCCTTGGATATCCATGTCTATGGATTTCGTCGGGCCATTCCCGCAAGTCAACGGATACGACTACCTCTGGGTAGTCGTATGCCGCCTTACGTCCATGGTACACCTGATACCTATCAAGACGACGACCACAGCCGCAGAACTCGCTGAACTATATGTTCGTGAGATTGTGCGCCTGCATGGACTCCCTGAGTCCATCGTCTCTGATAGAGACTCGAAGTTCACGTCGAAATTTTGGCGTGAAGTTCACAGGCTCCTAGGAGCCAAACTGCTCATGTCGACATCATTCCATCCGCAGACGGATGGCATGACGGAGCGGACGATACGCTCTGTATCCCAGATCATGCGGTCGATGGTCTCCCCGGACCAACTCGATTGGGTAGACAGCATACCCCTAACGGAGTTTGCCATAAACTCAGCGTCCAGTGCCTCCACTGGATTCGCACCGTTCGAGTTGAATTACGGGTACATGCCCCGTACGATGGCCGGATTCTCCACGGACTCCAAGTACTCGGGAGTCCGTGAGTTCGCCCAACGAGCGCGTCATTACCTGGAAATGGCACACGACGCCCTGATTGAGAGTCGTGTCCACCAAACGTTCCAGGCGAACAAGCATCGACAGCAGGAACCGGAGTTCCACACGGGATCCCGGGTCTACCTGAGCACCCAGAACCTAGCACTACCCAAGGGTCGTGCTAGGAAGCTGATGCCTAAGTTCATCGGGCCTTACACGGTGATGGCGTGTAACCCTAGCACATCCAACTACACGTTGGAATTGCCGCAGGAACTCAAGGACCGACGCATCCACCCGACGTTCCATGTCTCCTTGCTGAGAAGACATGAACCCAACGACGATAATCTGTTCCCTAACCGGGAAGCCAGATCGTTCTACGACTTTGGCGACGACGACCAGCACGAGTGGCTGGTCGACGAGATCATCGGTCACCAATGGGATGGCAACCGCATCGAATTCCACGTACGGTGGACGCTCGGTGATACGTCCTGGGAGCCGTACGCTCATTGCAAGGACTTGGCGGCACTCGATGAGTACCTGACCCTTCACGGTGCCAAGACGTGGCGAGCCCTTCCCAAGAAGGCTCGCAAGTAAGTACACTACCACTGCGAAGTGGTAATGTACGCTGAGCAGATAGGACGACACGACCACCGCTCAGGTGGTCGTGTCTGGGACGAGCAGTGGCTGGAGACGCTGGAGACGGGGCTTCCTACCGAATTTGGTAGGAACGCGCTGCGAGGAGTCAGGTGACCGCGGCTGGCGCCAACAAAGCCACAACATTTGCCGCCGTCACGTCTCAACTACCACTACTACCTACACCGCCAACTCACCGCACCCCACCTCACTATGAACACCAACGACTCTACTGCGCCCCACAACACCTCGGCCGCACCACCTACTGGTGGTGCGCCCGCACAGACGCCGCCGCCGTCGTCGGCATTGCCGCCGACGTCGCCGACGCTGTCCGAGCTGCGGGTTCCCCCGCACCTCGACGCACCGGTCGTCCTCAGCAATGAGGCGGCTATGATGATGCAGGTCGAGCACGGCGCTCCGACCGCAACCGCGCAGTACCAGTTTGGTACTGCAAACGCGGGCAGCATGCTGCTCGCGCCCAGTGGCACCAACTGGGTGCCCTACTTCCCCGTGACGCCGCTGGCGACACACCCCACCAGCCTCTGCGGCATCTGCGAGGCCTTCGTTCGCCACCTGCCCCGCAGCGGTGGCGACGCCGCCTACCAGCGTGTCGCTGAGAACCTGGCCGTCCACATGCGGACGGAAGTGGCCCACTCCCTCACGCAGGAGGGTTGGCTGCAGGGGGGGAGGGACCTGGTTGACGCGTTGCGTAACCAGGCATCTGTCAACGAACAGATTATCGCGAGCCTGCGCGAGCAGGTCGAGTTCGCCACGCAGTCGGAGCAGGCGATGCGGAGGAGGCTCGCGGACGAAGAAGCCAGGGTGAAGCGGAGGGACGAACACGCCCGGCGACTCGTCGACGACATCGCCGACCTCCACGACGATGTCGCGTACTACCGACGACGGCTGGACGACCGCCAGCACTCGCCACGCCCCGCCACGCCGCCTCCAAAGGAGACGACGACGAACGAGCCCGTCGAGGAGGCTCGGCAAGACTACCCGGCGGCGTCTTCGCAGACGCAGCCCACCCCAGCGCTGGCCCCGCAACCATCGCGGTGGCCAACGCCGGAGGCATCTTCGCAGATGCCAACGACCCAGCCGTACGACCCCATGACGGCGGACTGGGACGACTTCCACGAGAGCGACGACGACGACGACGACGACGCCGACGAGGAGAGTCGCCGCCTTAAGAACGCCGTGGTCACCCACCGGCTGAAGGGCAAGGGCAAGGCCCGACCGATCAACACCAGTACCCTGGCGAGTACTGGTGCTCCCCCGACGGCCCCGGCAAACTGGCCGTCGGAGGCCCCACTGCCGGCCAACTCGACCGCCCTGCAGGCGGGCGAGTGGCACAACTACATTCCCCGTAGTCGTGCAGAGGCGGAAATCATCCGTCGCCGGGCCTTGGTCGACGAGGAGGCGAGATTCCGGGTGCGGGATCTCATCCACCAGGCCCACCAGGATGGTAGACTGCGAGCGGTCGAGGGGATGCGGTGGTTGATGCAGCAGTGGCGGCCCCCACGCGCGACGCAGGAGCAGGAGTCCATGGACCTGGCCCGGGCCATGCAGGAGAGTCAGGAGGAGCACCGGCGCAGGGCGAACGCGCCGCCACCAGGAACGGCGGGTGCGGGACCGTCGAGGAGTTACGCCGCGGCACCGGAGGCAGGACCATCGACGGGGCCAGGCCCAACCGCACCGTCGACGACCACGGCGACGTGGTCGACAACGGGGGCTGCGTCGGGCAAACGACGAGAGAGGTCGCCGGCGGGACGAACGGCCACCGCCCCACCCAAGAAGAAGTCGAAGGGTAGGCTGGCCCAACCGACGAACATGTCGACGGCCTTCGAGTGGCGCGAGTGGTACCGGGTCAACCGCGACCGCATACCCTTGGGTATGCGGGTCGACCGTGGAGGTCGACCGAACGTCGACGACGTCGAGGCGTTACACCTCACTCGTCGGCTGGCTCCAACGACGACGCAGTCGCGTCGTCCTTGGGAGGTGGCCACGGGTCGCCTGTTCTCGATCCCGGGCCTGTACCACCGGCTGGTACAGGAGGGGGCCTACCCGCTGGGAGACGGGCGGGCGGCCATCGCGTTCCCCGCGACGCTCGCCGACATCACGATCTTTGATGTCGCGCGTTGGTTCTCACGGATGGGCTACCGACCGGACGAGGTAGGATTCCTCGAGGAGTTCTACCGGCGTCGCAGGAACGAGCACGAGGGGAGGGCGATTGACACGGCGGCTCCGTACTCCACGTACCCGTCCGCCATGGGCGATGTGATCGACGAGCACGTCGTTCACATCAATGACATGCCCCCCATCCCCGCGAACGTCTACATCCCCACGGGCGTCGTCGCCCCCGACGTCGACATGGACGACGACGCTCAGGCGATGAACGCTCCGGGCGATGAGCAAGGCGAGTAGCTGCCTTCGGCCAGCTTCGCGCATCCGGTTCGCATAACTCCATCGAGTTATGTATGATGGCGGTGGACGGCCGTGCTGCTCACTGGCGCGAGCTTGCGAGTCGTTGCCTACAGTACGGCACCGCCCCTGTCTTGCCAGTCGCCACCACCGTTGTGTCGTCGCGTGAATTTCATTGTACATTTATTCTACTATACTATCTGTGTGGACCGTGGAACGGGTCCAAGGGGGGAGAGTGTAACGTGGATACGTTACATTCACGTATTTACCATATCCGGACATATCATGTATCTACGATCGCGTGCGTAGGCGCCGTCCCTTAAGGGCGGCGCCAGCGAGTGTGGGAGCCAGCTCTCTTACACTCGTCACCGATACCGCACCACTCTGGAATAGAGACTGGGTGCAGCGTATCACGGCGTGAGTAAGGGGGCGCCACAGTTGTCGAGCGTGCAGATGACGCCGCGGTCCCTGCAATATGGTCAAATGAAGGCGACCGTCGTGACATAAAGCAGCGTTACGCACCCCTGCGCAAGGCAGTACTTGATGTGGTTCAACGTCGAGTAGATGAACACGCTGGAGTCGTCCCAAGCACCAGACTTGATGCGAATCGTTTTGTGAATGAGGGTGCGCTCCGAAAAGTTCTTCGCGACGGTGATCGCTGTGGAATGCTCATCAACGGGACATCAGAGTGTTATGTGCCAGATACGTACTATGCTTGCTGAGGAGGGCGACCAATGTACCGTCCGGCCTCCATACAACGTACTTGACCGGCGGAGTAGTGATCTCCACACGCTTCTTCTGCTATTGGATATCGTAAAGTAGGATTGACGTTGTCGAGCTGAGGATGAGGCTCGCGGTGCCACCATAGAAGAACTCGTTCGTCTGGACCGGCTGCTTGATAGACTTTACGATTGAGTTTTGCAGGTCGCGCACGTCGATCAGTACAAGAACGTATCGATGGATTACAGTGTGTATGATACAAAGCGAGACGAACCTGGGTGGTCTTGTTCGTGACTGCGAATTTGTTCCTGGCGACGAAGATGGCCACATGGCCACTTCCACGCTTGCCGTATGTAGACGAGTCCTTCACTTCCCCAACGGCATCATTCGGCTGGGCCGAGAGCTCGAACAAGCCATTATCCGACGAAATCCTCAACACGATGGCACGCTCCGCAGGATTGTAGCGGAGCGTCCACGGAGGGACGTATGGGCTCCCAAACCTGCGGACGCTGAGCAGACCGAAATCCGAGCCAGTGCTGATGTCGTATGAGTGCACATACTTGTCCTGCACGTAGAAGACAGAGTCGCCATGCACCGCAAAGGCAGGTCACCCATGCTCAAGCTTGAAGACGATCAAGGCGTTGTCGTAGCCATCTTACGGGGAACTATGATCATACAGCGAGCAAGAACGTACCTTCGGGTTTCGACCCTTCTTGTCCGCTTGTTCGCCCTCACGTACCTGACTTCCCTCCTCGTCCGTTGCACGACCCTCTCGAGGTTCACCCGACTGGACGGGCTACAAGTCAACCGCCGAGTGAGAAAGAATACATCTGAGAGCACAGGTGAGTAGATGGGAAAGTAGACTGCCGACCAAGATTGTAGAGAGGTGGTTGAATGCGGACAGGCGGGAAGGGAGACCTGAGCGAGTGGGCGGGGTGCAAGCGGGCGGCCGAGTGGGCGGTCGGACGACTGGACGTGCGACAAGTCGACGGCTGGGAGAGAAAGAAAGAAGCCGAAAGCACTAGTGAGCTCACGAAAAGGAAGGCTACCGAGCAAGGTCGTAGTGGGACGGTAGAAGGCGAGCAGGCGAGAAGGCAGGTGAGCGAGGTAGGAGAGGTGGTGTGGAGTTGTTGACGAGGACCGAAGTGCGAGGCGCCCATTCCGGAGGATGCCGAGTGAAGTTGGCGATCGCACGGTTGAGTGAAGCAATAAAATACGATTTGAAGAGCGATGAAGTTCCGTTGAAGTATCGTTGAGGATGACATGAATACTTGACAGAGTTCCAAATAGTAGAGATCAAACATTGTTCAGTTCGTACTAAAGTTCTATGTAAGTATTCTACCACAGTGTCTGATACGCATACTTAGATGCCCAGTTATTAAGCCAAAACTTAGTAGCTTTATCTAGTACAGTATGCGTGTCCCAGTCATCAGGTACTACTAAGTTATCGGTGCGTGTAGACCCAGGGGGACGTGGAACAAGTTGACAGGATTGTCGGATAATTGACAATGGAATAACCTCACCGACGGGGTTGCCATTCGCACGAAGGGGCGGTTTATGAACCGGGTACATCATGTGTATCGGATCGGCTTGTGTAGGTAGATTGGAGTACCATTCTACGTATGCTAGAGCCCCTTGGCTAGCCCAATTGGGCGGCGCTTGCAGAGGTCGGAGGGTACGGGGATCTCTGATGTTTTGAGGAAGTTTGAATATAACTTTGACACGTCCAATACGTGTGCCTGTGGACGAATAGGACATGAGTAAGAAGCTATGACTCAGACGTGAATAGAAACAAATCTACTCACCTTGCATGCCAGTAGCTTCCGCGTCCTCCCCCTGCAGCACAACCACGGTATCGAAACGTGCGGCTTGTCCAGCTTTGGCGGGCTTCGCCTTCACGGCGTCGGTTTCTTGGGTGTCATCGGTCAAGGATTCGGGGGTAAACTTGAAGCCGTGGAATACGTCAAGACGTTGGAACGGCATGTGGTCGACAGCTGTTTTAAGCAGTGAGGAAGTGAGAGGTCGACCGTCCTTGAGCTTGTAGATGTATTGTGCGACTGCATCAACGAAGCCTGGGGCGCGGTGTTTGTCGACAATGGATGAGAGAGCCTGGAGGGGTGCAGTGGGGTGCTTGGGTAGGTTAATTCGACCGTTCTTGAAGATCCGAGAGCCTGGTATTTTCTCTGGCTCCTGGTCTTCTGCGTCACTGACATCGATGTCATCCCCTGGCTCGAGACCGGTATTCCTGAGCCATCGGCGTATGGTAGAGCTGAGCACGACCATCTTCTCCTGTCGTGCCAGCCAACGAACCATCTGCGGACGCGCGTTGCGATGGTTCGACGCTCGCCAGCCGTTCTTCGCATAGTCGATGTGGAGGCGTTCAAACGCCTCCGTGTTGTAGTTGTCGGTAGTGCCTAAGAGTCGGATAGCGTCAACGTAATGAAGTAATGAGTGGAATTTAGGAATATTCAGATGGTCGCGCACTCCGAGATCTACGAGGATTTGTTTGTTGCGATGGAAAACCTTGAGTGCGTCCTCCATGTATTGGAGCGTAGTGTCGTCGTGAGTGGTGTATTGCGCTATGTAGATGAAGTCCAAAATCGACCTGAAGGCCAGGATGGCCTTCTTCGGTATCTTGCCGACCAGGCAGGCAAGCAGAATGCGCGCCATGTGCTTACGCTCGGTCCCGGAGACCTGGGATAGGGAGGAAATCCCGTTCTTGAAGTGGCGGGTACCGAACGCAGGCGGAAGGCAGCGGATGCGCCTGTCGAGCTCGTGCTCGTCGACAAGTTGAGTGCACCATTCGACGATGTGCTTAAAAACACCCTGGTACAATTGATGTAGTACGTCAGGGGTTATGCACGAATGGATGTCGGTGTACGGAAGATCGCGCCAGAACGGGCGCACGACGTAGCCTGAAACGTTGAGGTCTTGACACGCTCGAGTGTACGCGTTCGAGCTCGTCTTGCCTTGGGTCTTCTGGTTGGCGAGTCGGAGTACGTCTAGCGTCCAGAGGGAGGTTCTGGGCATCCCAGGTTGCGCGGACTCAAGGAGGTCCTCAGGTACCTGGCACTTGGGGCAAGTCCCAGATTTGGCGCAGGTGACCAGGCACTGCTCTGGATAATCCGCGACATACGCGGCAAGGACGGGATGCACTCGACGAACCTCTCCGTCGCCTGAGGTTACGTCGATGCCTTCCTTACCCGCCTTGACTAGCGGCTCCAGGATTGCGCCAACGGACGCATGGAACAGTTGTTGTACGAGGGCGCGTTGCTTGCGCTGCGTGATGCCGTCCGAGCTGACTTTGTCCACCGACAGATAACCTATGAGTATGCAGGCGTGCTCTGAGGGCTTGCGCCTCAGAGCCCGAGGTATATTACCTAGCGTCATGTATACAGGGTACGCCGCCTGTTGCCAGAGAACTGAGTTAACTGGGTTTTGTCCGTAGCTATGATTACCGGCGCAACAGCCGCGCCTACCGGTAAGAGACTCTGTACTGCAATCAGAAAAATCGATCTTCTACGGTCGTGTAAGTACTCACCTGGACGGCGTGCCACCCAACGACCGGTCCACATTTCATTGTACAGTCGGTGCTTCCTTGACGCGTCTGAAAACAATCGGCGCGGTCAATACACGATTCGATCGGCGTGCTCCGGGTTGCCTAGTAATGTACGTATCGCCTGGATGATATCGCGGAACTGTAGTAGGTGTTTTTCATTAGGACGATCCTTGAATGAGAGCAGGCGTTCTGTCCACTCCGCTCTCTCAGGCAGAGAGTCCACGCGCTGGAGGAGAGCCCGCTGTTGTGGT